>NC_091080.1:18225075-18528106 GCF_032405125.1 Capricornis sumatraensis
CTTATGTCCAGTATACCTATAACTTCTTCAACTGTACAAGTCAAGTAAAAATTTAATAAACTATCCACATATTTATATGGGTTTCCCGGGTGGCTCAGACAATAAAGATTCTACTTGAAATACAGGAGAATTGGGTTTGATTCCTGAGTCGGGATGATCACTGGTAGGAGGAAATGGCAACCCATTCCAGTTTTCTTGCCTGAAAAAATCCTATGGACAGAGGAGCCTGACTGTCTACAGTCAATGGGGTCTCAAAGAGTCAGACATGACTGAGTGATGAAAAACACACCTCTGCCAAACACACATCTAATTATAATCAATAGACATCATGAGCATCTAGTCTATTCCTTAGGTCTCTGTGAGTCAGACTATCCTGACAAGAGCTTTGTCTCTGCTGTGGATCAAGCAAATGCATTCACATTGTCTTTGCAATTAAGTGATGCCACTTGGCCCTGGTAACCTGGGATCTCATTATCCACATCACATTAGGGATTCAGGATTGATGGTAATAGTTCTCACTCTAATTTCTAAGACAGAGAAAAACAATCACAGAACACTTGATGGATTGTAGGATGGAAAATTTATTTCTCAGAGTCATGTTGAAAAGTGTATCCTTCTGCACCTTGCAGGGTGAGTGAACAGGACTTATAAATTTGCTGTAATACTCCAGAAATACTATGGATGGTGACTGAAGTCATTACATTAAAATATGCTTGCTCCTTGGAAGGAAAGCTATGACAAACCTAGACAACATATTTAAAAAGCAGAGACATCATTTTGATGGCAAAGATCCATCTAATCAAAGGGCTTCCCAGGTGGCTCAGCTGGTAAAGAATCCGCCTGCAATGTGGGAGACCTCAGTTCCATCCCTGGGTTGAGAAGATCCCTGAAGAATGGAACAGCCACTCACTTCAGTATTCTGGCCTGGAGAATTCTATGGATGGTATAGTCCGTGGGGTTGCAAAGAGTCCAACACAACTGAAAGACTTTCACTTAGTCCAAGCTATGGTTTTTCGAGTAGTCATGTACAGATATAAGAGTTGTACCATAAAGAAAGCTGAGTGCCGAAAAATGTTTGCTTTCAAATTGTGATGCTGGAAAAGATTCTTGGGAGCCCCTTGGACTGCAAGGAGATCCAACAATCAATCCTAAGGAAACAAACCCTAAATATTCATTGGAAGGACCGATGATGAAGCTGAAACTCCAATACTTTAGTCACCTGATGCAAAGAGCTGACTCAGTGAAAAAGACCCTGATGCTGGGAAAGATTGAAGGTAGGAGAAGAAAGGGATGTCAGAGGATGAGATGGTTATGTATCATCAGTGATTCAGTGTACATGGATTTAAGCAAACTCCTGTAGATAGTGAAGAATAGGGGAGCCTAATGTGCTGTAGGCTATGGGGTCAAAAAGATTCAGACATGACTTAGCAAGTAAACAACAACAACACTCTAGCACTTGCTTTTGGAAGCCTTCTTCTTTAATATATTAAGAGAGTACTAGCACTTAAACTTCATTTACTATAGGCCAATCTTGTCTCCATGTTACCAGAAGTTCAGTTCAGCTCGGTCACTTAGTTGTGTCCAATTCTTTGCCACCCCATGGGCTGCAGCACTCCAGGCTTCCTTGTCCTTTAACAACTCTTGGAGCCTACTCAAACTCATGTCCATTGAGTCAGTGATGCCATCCAACTATCTCATCCTCTGTTATCCACCTCTCCTCCTGCCTTCAATCTCTCCCAAATTCAGGGTCTTTTCCAATGAGTCAGTTCTTCACAACAGGTGGCCAAATTTGTGGAGCTTCAGCTTCATCATCAGTCCTTCAAATGAACTCTCAGGACTGATTTTCTTTAGGATGGACTGGTTGGATCTCCTTGCTTTCCATGGGAACCTCAAAGGTAAAAACATTAATGCTTCTGCACTCAGTTTTCTTTTTAGTCCAACTCTCACATCCACACATGACTACTGGAAAAATTCATAGATTTGACTAGATGAACCTTTGTCAGCAAAGTGATGTCTCTGCTTTTTAATATGCTGTCTAGGTTGGTCAGGGCTTTTCTTCCAAGGAGCAAGAATCTTAATTTCATGACTGCAGTCACTATCTGCAGTGATTTTGAAGCCTAGGAAACTAACGTCTGTGACTATTATGTTTCCCCATCTATTTGCCATAAAAGGATGGGACCAGATGCCGTTATCTTAGCTTTTTGAATGTTGAGTTTTAAGCCAGCTTTTTCACTCTTCTCTTTCACCCTCATCAAAAGTTATTTAGTTCATCCTCACTTTCTTCCATAAAGTTGGTGTTTTTTGCATATCTGAGGTTACTGATATGTCTCCCGGCAATCTTAATTCCAGCTTGTGCTTCATCCAGTCCAGAATTTCACATTATGTACTCTGCATATAAGTTAAATAAGCAGGGTGACAATATACAGCCTTGACATACTCCTTCCCCAATTTGAAATCATTCCCTCATTCCATGTCTTGTTCTAACTGTTGCTTCTTGACCTGCATACAGATTTCTCAGGAGGCAGGTAAGGTGGTGTGGTATTCCCATCTCTTTAAAAATTTTAAACAGTTTGTCATGATCCACACAGTCAAAGGCTTTGGCATAATCAATAAAGCAGAAGTGGATGTTTTTTCTGGAATTTTCTTGCTTTTTTAATAATCCAACGAATGTTGGCAGTTTGATCTCTGGTTCTTCTGCCTTTTCTAAATCCAACTTGAATATGGTGAAGTTCTTGGTTCATACACTGTTGAATCCTGGCTTGGAAAATTTAGAGCATTACTTTGCTAGCATGTGAGATGAGTACAATTATGCGATAGTTTGAACAATGTTTGGCATTGTCTTTCTTTGGGATTGGAATGAAAACGGACCTTTTCCAGTCCTGTGGCCACTACTGAGTTTTCCAAATTTGCTGGCATACTGAGTGCAGCACTTGGACAGCATCATCTTTGAGGATTTGAAATAGCTCAACCTGAATTCCATTACCTCCACTAATTTTGCTTGTAGTGATGCTTCCTCAGACATACTTGACTCTAGGTGAGTGATCACACCATTGTGGTTATCTGGATCATTAAGATATTCTTTTTCTTTGTTTTGTTCTTCTGTGTATTCTTTCCACATCTTCTTAATATCTTCTGCTTTTGTTAGGTCCATACCACTTCTGTCCTGTATTGTGCCCTGTATTGCATGAAGTCTTCCCTTGGTATCTATAATTTTCTTGAAGAGATCTCTAGCCTTTCCCCTTCTTTCATTTTCCTCTATTTACATTGATCACTGAGGAAGCCTTTCTTATCTCTCCTTGCTATTCTTTGGGACTCCGCATTCAGATAGGCATATCTTTCCTTTTCTCCTTTGCCTTTAGCTTCTCTTCTTTTCTCAGCTATTTGTAAGGCCTCCTCAGACAACTATTTTGCCTTTCTGCATTTCTTTTTGTTAAGGATAATCTTGATCACTGTACAATATCATGAACGTCTGTCCATAGTTCTTCAGGCACACTATGCATCAAATCTAATCCCTGAATCTATTTGTCACTTCCGCTGTATAATCGTAGGGGATTTGAGTTAGGTCATGCCTGAATGGTCTAGTGGTTTTCCCTCCTTTATACAATTTAATTCTGAATTTAGCAATATGGAGTTCATGAACTGAGCCAGAGTTAGCTCCCAGTCTTCTGTTTGCTGACTGTATAGAGCTTCTCCATCTTCAGCTTCAACGAATAAAATCAATCTGATTTCTATATTTACCATGCAGTGATGTCCATGTGTAGAGTTGTCTCTTGTGCTGTTGGAAGAAGGTGTTTGCTATGATCAGTGTATTCTCTTGGTAAAACTCTGTTCACCTTTTCCCTGCTTCATTTTCTACTCCAAGGCCAAACTTGCCTGTTACTCCAGGTATCTCTTGACTTCCTACTTTTTCATTCTAGTCCACTATGATGAAAAGAACATCTTTTTTTTTTTTTTTTTTTTGGTGTTTGTTTATTCTATAAGGTCTTGTAGGTATTTATAGAACTTTCAACTTCAGGAGGTAACCATTATCTTCATTACCCCTACCATAGTTTGGTTTCAGGTCAAAGAAGATGGAGGGAATACATCCCCATCCATCAGCAGAAAATTTGATTAAAGAATTACTGAGTTTGGTCCGGCTTATCAGAACAAGACCCAGTCTCCTCCGCAGTCAGTTTCTCCCATCAGGAAGCTTCCATAAACCTATTATCCTTCTCCACCAGAGGGCAGACAGAATGAAAACCACAATCACAGAAAACTAATCAAACTAATCACATAGACCACAACTTTATGTAAATCAATGAAACTATGAGCCATACCACGTAGAGGCATCCATGAGGGATGGGTTATTGGAGAGTTCTTACAAAACGTGGTCCACTGAAGAAGGGAATGGCAAACAGCTTCAGTATTTCTTTGAGAACCCCATAAACAGTATGAAAAGGCAAAATGACAAATCACTGAAAGATAAACTCCCCAGGTGTGTAAGTACCCAACATGCTACTGGAGAATAGTGGAGAAATAACTCCCAAAAGAATGAAGAGACAGAGCCAAACCAAAAACAACGTCTAGTTGTGGATGTGACTGGTGATGGAAGTAAGGTCCAATGCTGTAAAGAACAATATTGCAAAGGAACCTGGAATATTAAGTCCATGAATCAAGGCAAATTGGAAGTAGTCAAACAGGAGATGGCAAGCGTGAACATCAACATTTTAGGAATCAGTGAACTAAAATGGACAGGATCAGGAGAATTTAATCTAGATGACCATTATACCTACTACTTTGGAAAGAATCCCTTAGAAGAAATGGAGTAGCCCTCATAGTCAACAAAGGAGTCTGAAATGCCGTACTTGGGCACAATCTCAAAAATGTTACCAGGAACCAACCAACAAATATTTTGAAGCTCTTTTTAAGCCTTCAAGCTAAAGCACTGAATGCAGAATGTCTGACTGTCTTATTCCAATTATGGGATCAGTTTTAAGGCAGAAGTTCTCAAGGCTTTCCTTAGGCAATCATCTATGCAATCCTTACTATCAAGATTATTTCAAGATGTGAACAAACAACTGTGTATCTTATAATATTTTACAATTGCTGTTCTTCCATATTTAATGTTACCTCATTTTCCTACATTGCATAAAGAAGTCGGACATATTCACACTTAATTAGCAAATAATTAGAAAGCTCGAGTTAGATTTCATCAGCCTTCTAATCAAGAAGAGCTGTTTCTCTTCCCCAAGATTCTAAAAATGCTCCAAGAATTCAGGACTGGTTGAATTCAAATTAGTAGAGAAAATATGTTAGCTAACTACTTTGAATAAGAGAAAGGATTTATATTGAAAAGCACTCTCTTCCTGAGCCAGCTTGGTTTAAGTATCTAGATTCTAGAGCACAAATTATCTATCTTTTATTTTAAACAGGAATTTATGCAGAATCATATTTAAAAAAAAAATTGTAGCTCACCTGGTAAAGAATCTGCCTGGAATGTGGGAGACCTGGGTTCAGTCTCTGGTTTGGGAAGATCCCCTGGAGAAGGGAAAGGCTACCCACTCCAGTATCCTGGCCTGGAGAACTCCATGGATGATATGGTCCATGGGGTTGCAAAGAGTCGGACACGACTGAGCTTCTTTCACTTCACTTTCACTTTCACCTTTATCGTACTTATGACTACTGCTCTACATTTTTTACTGACTTTTCAAGTAAATTTGTTGTGTGTGTGTGTTTGTATGTATGCCAGTGTTATTCTCTGTACTGAGGTAATTAAATGAGTCTTTCTCATCATCTGAAAATATGAGTGAACTTGACTTTCACTAATTATAATGCATAGAATAATATCTTAGATTTTCCCTCATTCCTATCTCTATTATGCATCAGTTGAGACAATTATAAGTCAGGAAGACAATTTCTGATGCATTTCTGAAGCGTTAACTAAGAATAGACCAATAAATGATTGAATCAGTACAAAATGCGAGGCTACAATAATTCAGCTCTTTGTGTTGCTACTTGTTATGTCGTTACTCTTTGTGTGTGTGTGTGTGTGTGTGTGTGTGTGTGTGTGCTAGTCTCTCAGTCCTGTACAGCTCTTTATGACCCCATGGACTATAGCCTGCTACCAGGCTCCTCTGTCCATGGAATTCTCCAGGCAAGAATAGTAGAGTGGGTTACCATTTCCTTCTTCAAGGGACCCACCCAACCCAGAGATCGAACCTATGTCTCCAGGATTAAAGGCAGATTTTTAACAATCTGAGACACCAGGGAAGTCCCTGTTATTCTTTACTACTCTGCTTTTTGTTACTCTTTCTATTCCTGTCTTTGTTTCTCTCAAGTTGCTGTTCATTTTCCCAGTTATGTCCAACATTTTGCAACTCCATGGACTGCACCACATCAGGCTTCTCTGTCCTTCACCATCTCCCAGAGTTTGCTCAAAGTCATGTCCACTGAGTCAGTGAGGCCATCCAACCATCTCATCCTCTGTCATCCCCTTCTCCTCCTGCCTTCAATATTTCCCAGCATCAGGTTTTTTTCCAATGAATCAGCTCTTCACATCAGGTGGCCAAAGTATTGGAGCTTCAGCATCAGTTCTTCCAATGAATATTATGGGTTGATTTCCTTTAGGATAGACTGGTTTGATCTCCTTCCTGTCTCAAGAGCCCTCTCCAGCACCACAGTTTAAAGACATTAATTCTTTGGTGCTCAGCCATTTTTACTGTCCAGTTCACACATCTGTACATGTCTACTGGTAAATTTGCCAAAATATCTCTCAAGTAAATTTACCAAAATATTTTTTAGATAAACATCATGAGAATTTTAGAAGTTCTTTATTCCATTGCTTTTCAGTTCAGTTCAGTTCATTTCATTCACTCGGTCATGTCTGACTCTCTGCAGCCTCATGGACTACAGCACGTCATGCCTCCCTGTCCATCAGTAACTCCCAGAGTTTACCCAAACTCATGTCCATTGAGCCAGTGATGTTATCCAACCATCTCATCCTCTGTCTTTCCCTTCTCCTCCTGCCTTCTAACTTTCCCAGCATCAGGATCTTTTCAATGAGCCCTTTGCCTTTAGTGGGCCAATATCTTTGTAATAACGCATACTTTTATTTGTATTGAAATATAGCTGACATAATGTTAGTTCTATATATTAGTTTTATGTGTACAGCATATTGACTCCATATTTTTATAGATTACATGCTATACAGAGTTGCTATAATATTAGTAACTGTATTCCTTATCCCATGCATAACTGGTAGTTTGTATGACAATCCCCTTGACCTATTTTCATCCCCTCCCCATTGCCTTTATTTCGGCAACCACTAGTTTGTTCTCTGCTTCTGTTAGTCTGTTTCTGTCTTATTCTATTTGTTCATTTGTTTTATTTTTTAGATTCCAAACATAAATGGAAACAGATAGTATCAGTCTTTCTCTGTCTGAATTATTCTACTTTGCATAATTATTTCCTCCAGAGCCATCCATGATGGTGCAAATGGAAAAAATGTCCTTCTTTTAACAGTTGGATAATGTTCCATCATATATATATGCATTATCCATTCATCTGTTGAGGGGCACTAGATTGCTTCCATATTTCAGCTATTGTAAATAATGCTGCAATGAACAATGAACATTGGAGTGTATATATCCCTTTGAAATAGTGTTTTCATATTCTTCACAGGAATATCTAGGAGTGGAATTACTATATAGTATGACATAAAAGAAAATTTTAAATTAGAAGTTTTGATAGAGGTACCAAGAAACAAAAGGCAAAATTTCAGAGAATATATTGGAAATTCAACAAAGAACTTTTAACCAGCAGCCATATTTAAGATATAAAAAGTTTGAGTGTGTGGTGATAACAAAAATTAGGATCTATGGATTTCTATGATAATGCTGGGCTGGATGAAGCACAAGCTGGAATCAAGATTGCCAAGAGAAATATCAGTAAATTCAGATATGCAGATGACACCACCCTTACGGCAGAAAGTGAAGAACTAAAAGCCTCTTGATGAAAGTGAAAGAGGAGAGTGAAAAAGCTGGCTTAAAACTCAACATTCAGAAAACAAAGATCATGGGATATTGTCCTATCACTTCAAGGCAAATAGAAGAAGAAACAATGGAAATAGTGACAGACATAATTTTCTTGGGCTCCAAAATTGCTGTAGATGGTGACTGCAGCCATGAAATTAAAAGATGCTTGCTTCTTAGAAGAAAAGCTCTGACCAACCTAGACATCATGTTAAAAAGCAGAGACATTACTTTGCCAACAAAGGTCCGTCTAGTGAAAACTATGGTTTTCCCAGTAGTCATGTATGGATGTGAATGAAAGTGAAGGTCATTCAGTTGTGTCCGATTCTTTGTGACCTCATGGACTGTACAGTCAGATTGCAGCCAGATTCTTAATCAGCTAAGCCACAAGGAAAGCCCAAGAATACCAAAGTGGTGAGTCTGTCCCTTCTCCACTGATCTTCCCAACCCAGTAATCAAATCAGGGTCTCCTGCATTGCAGGTGGATTCTTTACCAATTGAGCTGTCAGGGAAGATATGAGAGTTGGACCATAAAGAAATATGAGTGGCAAATAACTGATACTTTTGAACTGCAGTGTTTGAGAAGACTTTTGAGAGTCCCTTAGACTTCAAGGAGATAAAACCAATCAATTCTAAAGGAAATCAACCCTGAATATTCATTGGAAGGACGGATAATAAAGCTTCTTTGGCCACCTGATGCGAAGATCTAACTCATTGGAAAAGACCCTGATGCTAGGAAAGATTGAAGGCAGGAGAAGGGAATGACAGAGGATGAGATGGTTGGATGTCATCACTGACTCTATGGACATGAGTTTAAGCAAGCCCCAAGAGTTGGTGAAAGATAGGGAATCCTGGCATGCTGCAGTCCATGGGTCGTAAAGAGAGGGATGCAACTGAGTGACTGAACTGAACTGATGAAGATGATCAATAGGTATGTCAGCTTTATAGATATGTGCCCAACAAATACATGAACATAACAGACCACTCAAATAACAGTGAGTGTTTAGTATAAATATCCATTTAATATTAACTAAAGCACATGGGGCTTCCCTGGTGGCTCAGATGATAAAGAATCTGCCTGCCATGCAGGAGACCCAGTTTTGATCCCTGGGTTGAGAAGATCACCTGGAGAAGGGAATGACAATCGACTCCAGTACTCTTACCTGAAGGATTCCATGGACAGAGGAGCCTGGCAGGCTACAGTCCACGGGGTCACAAAGAGTCAGACAGGACTGAGCGACTAATATTTGGATCTTCCTTGGCAGCTCAGACAGTAAAGCATCTGCTACAAGGAAGGAGACCCAGGTTCAATCCCTGGGTCAGGAAGATCTCCTGAAGAAGGAAATGGTGACTCACTCCAGGACTCTTGCCTGGAAAATCCCATGGATAGAGGAGCCTGGCAGGCTACAGTCCATAGGGTCACAAAGAGATGGAGATGACTGAACAACTTCACTTTTGTTATCTTTTTTTTTCCTTTCTTTGGAGCACATGCACACAGAATAAAATATTTATTTTTTTAAATATAAATTTATTTATTTTAATTGGAAGTTAATTACTTTACAATATTGTATTGGTTTTGCCATATAGCAACATGAATCTGCCACATTTATACACATGTTCCCCATCCTGAACTCCCCTCGCTCCTCCCTCCCCATACCATCCCTCTTGGTCGTCTCAGTGCACCAGCCCCAAGCATCCAGTAATCTGGAAAGATTACTATTGCGATTAAACTTATTAAAAACTTTATGAATCATATTTCATTTTCTTTTCCCTTTGACATTCAGCTAGAAATAGCTAAAGATTATGTCTAGAGATGGGCTTCCCAGTTGGTTCTAGAGGTAAAGACCTCACCTGCCAATGCAGGAGATATAAGAGATGCAGATTCAATCCCTGAGTTGGGAAGGACCCCTGGAGGAGGGCCTGGCAACCCACTCCAGTATTCTTGCCTGGAGGATTCCATGGACATAGGATCCTGGCAGGCTACCATCCACGAGGTGACAAAGAGTCAAACATGACTAAAGCATCTGAGCACACACATACATGTTTGGAAATAACTGATGAAATTTCAACTTTAAGTTATGTGAAACTAAAAAGAGCTCCTCTTTATATGCACTTTATCTCATGTTTTATTTAAAAAATGGTGATTGCCTAATTAATATGTTCAAAATCTTTCCATTTTGATAAAATAAAATATTGGGTCACTGGTTCAGTGTTACAGTCTTTTAAATTTACAAGAGTATACTTTTGAAGACCAATGTGTTAATATTTATAAATCATTTAAAAGATGAATATCACTGAGCTAATTATACACCATTTACAAAGAACCTTTTAAAAGCTCAATGATATTAAATGTCAAAAAACAAATTCAATATATGATTTTTGAGCATCTTCCCAAATCACTGCCTGCTTTATAACAAAAAAAATGCTGCCTTAAAAAATGATTCTTTGACTTTATTCTTCCATTAAATTGATGCTATTAATGTAGTTGTTCAGTCACCCAGTCATGTCCAACTCTTTGCAACCCCATGGACTGCAGCATGCCAGGCTTCCCTGTCCTTCACCATCTTCTGGAGCATGCTCAGACTCATGTCCATTGAGTCAGTGATGCCATCCAAAGATCTTGTTCTCTGTCATCCTCTTCTCCTCCTGTCATTAATCTTTCCAAGCCTCAGGGTTTTTTCTAATGAGCCACCTCTTTTCATCAGGGGACCAAGTATTGGACCTTCAGCTTCAGCATCAGTCCTTCTAAGGAATATTCAGGGTTGATTTCCTTTAGGATTGACTGGTTTGATCTCCTTGCAGTCCAAGGGACTCTCAAGAGTCTTCTCCAATACCACAGTTCAAAAGCATCAATTATTTGGCAATATCTAGTAGTCATAAACTGTCAAAAGAAATAACCAAAATACTACTCACATCTCATATAAAATATGGCCTTTCTGAGAGCCATGTCATTTTAATAAATACTTATAGCAAAAACTGAAAAGATTCAATTAAATAAAACCTGCAAGCAAGAGAAAATATATGTGGCCCAAAGAAAAACATTAATTAAAAATAAATAAATAAAAGCATTTTCCAAAAATGTATACTTTCTAGTATTCAATTCAAATAAAAAGCTATTATTTTCTTATGATTTCTTGTGGTATTCTATATATCTAATTGGTAAAATGGTGCTGTGGATTAAATTTGTCATATCATGCTAGGGAGTAATATCAAGGCCCACACATTTTCTTAGAAATACTAACTTGCTGCTATGAAAGTTAAAGAGTTAGTCACTCTGTCATGTTTGACTGCTTGCAACTTCATGCCAGTTGTCCAGGCTCCTCTGTTCATGTAATTTTCCAGGTAAGAATAATACAATGGGTTCCCATTCTCTTCTCCAGGCGTTCTTCCTGACCCAAGGATCAAACCAAGGTCTCCTGAATTGCAGGCAAATTCTCTACCTTTTGAACCATCAGGGAGGCCCTTAACTTGCTGCTATAGTAACTTAATGTATCCCAGTTGCAGAAATCTCCTGTTAAATTTTCAATTAAAAAATGTCACTAAGTAAAATGTCAAAAAAGCATCAGTGGCTTAAAATAAAATGGAAATAGCTGGTTACTTATGTATGGAGCATTGGAATTTGGTTAATCATAGTTTTGTGGGAAAAAATAGAATTATTTTAAAACTTCCTTATAAATTGAAATGCAGTAATGTGCCTCTATTCAACCTGATGATGGCCAACTGCAATAACTTTTAAGCCATACACAACATGAATATTATTTCACCCTAAACCTCTTGAACCCTCTCTTAAAATGCTATGTTTCTTTAAGATGAGTCTGACAGAATTTGACACTCACACAAAAGCCCTGTATGGTAGGCTTGTGCTGAGCATCACTGTGACATTCAGAGATATTCTGGTTTTGGCAACTGTTTGAGATTTGTGGGTCTCCTTTGACATTTACAAAGACTCTGAGACTATTTCTGAAAAGGGCTGGAGCATTTCACTAGATATGTGGTTTCTTCAAAGGCCACTTTCAGATTAAAGTGTCTGTTGGAACTCTGGATGGAAGTAACATGGGATTGAATGAGAAAAGTATTTATTTTGTTTGTAATAAGAAAAGTAAAAGTAAACAGATGGCTGGTTCCACAAAAATCCAAATGTAGGCAAAAAATAAAAAGACAGCATTTCTTTAGTTGTGTCTTTCTGATCACTGAAGTTCCAAGATGTTCCTGTTTGTCTTTGTACAATAGCAGTCATCACAGAGGACAATTCATGTGGCTTTTTGAGCATGCTTAGACTAATTAGGACACCTTTTCAGCAGCATTTTTTTGTTGGTTGGTTTGTTTTGTTTTTGATTGCAACTAGTTTAAATTACTGCCAAAATTTGTCCTGTTTTAAGCGATGTCAAGTTTACAATAGAAATGTTTGAACCTCTTTCATGGGTGAATCAACTTGTATCAACTTTAGGAAGTTTATGTGAGTAATACAATTTGGAAATACAGGCAAAAGTGTTGTGCTTTTGTGCTCATGCTCAATTGGGCCAGTTCTTTGAGACCCGATCCTTTGGACTGGAGCCCACCAGTCTCCTCTGTCCATCAGGTTCTTCAGGCAAGAATCCTGGAGCAGGTTACCATTTCCTTCTCCAGGTATCTTCCCAACCCATGGATCAAACTCATGTCTCTTATGTCCCCTAAATTGTAGGCAGATTCGTTACCCACTGAGCCATCAAGGAAAAGTCCTGAGAGGATGTGAAATTCACATAGGACAACAGGTTAGACTTTGGGCCACACTTTTACTTCCTTCAGCCTTGATTCCTTGATCTGATAGTGTGATTTTTGACACCTAATGAGCACTGTAGAATATCTGCAAAAACAAGTCTTTTGTGTCAGAATTTGATAGGCTAGAGGAGACTACTTTTAACAGTGTTGAGAATTATTATGTATATTTTTACTGTGAAGTTGACTTACAAAATGTAAACTATATTCTATAGTTTAAAAAAATATATATATAGAAATGTTCTTTTATATTATGATTTATCACATATATTGAATATAGTTCATTGCACTATATGGTAGGACCTGGTTGCTTATCCTTTCTGTACAAAATTAGCAGTTTGCATCTGCTAATCCTGAACTCCTACTCCATCGCTCCTTGACACCCCACCACCTTGGCAAGCAGAAGGCTCTTCTCTATGTTTGAGTTTGTTTTCGTTTTGTAGATAAGTTGATTATTGTCATATTTTCTCTCTTTTTTTTTTTTGCTTTTAGTAATGCTTTTCTTACTTTGATATTTTTTAATTTATTTTTTTTAATTGGGATACATTTATTTTACATTGTTGTATTCATTTCTGCTATGCAACAAAGTGAGTCAGCTGTAATTATACAAATGCCCCTCACTTTTGGGTCTCCCTCCTCCCCCCATCCTACCCCTCTTGCTCATCACAGAGCAGCAGGTGTGCTCCCCATGTTGTACAGCAACTGCACATTAACTCTCTTACAGTGATAGTGTACGTGTGTCAATGCTACTCTCTCAGTTTGTCCCACAATCTCCTTTCCCCACTCTGTCCACTGTATTTTTTAGAATTGTGGTTTTCTCAGTGTAAATGCCCATATTTTAGACTTAACATATAAATCATATCATATGGCATTTGTCTCTCAAAATAAGTTTTGACAAATACACATATGGGGGAGTATGTTTGTATGATCAACATGAAAGATCAATTAAGTTTTGCAGATTATATATTGTCTACATGTGTGCTATGCACACATATATATGTGCATGTGTGTGTGAGAGAGAGAGAGAGAGAGAGAGAGACAATGTGCACTGCAATAAAAGCTTAATACATATACATTTCTAAAGCTGCTAATTTGGAGCTCTGTTGCTCTCTTTATAATGCTTACTGACCATTTTGTAGCAGACATGGAGACTATGAATATATGGTATTTAGCAACAATGCAGAGCCAGATTAGATTAGTCCTGGCTCCCTCCATACCAAAGCCACCCTCAAGCTGATGTTATAGATATATGGTTAGAGTTATACCAGGTCCACCTGGTAACGAAATTAATTCAAACCAGGGCTACAAGATGGTAACGGATTCAAATAAGCTTCTACTGGGTAGATTTGGACTATATCTGAGAAGTGATTGTTTCTCACAATTTGATGCTATAAATTTTCACTGTTATTGTATTATCTACTTGACGGAACCACAGTGACAAGTGGACTGTACCTTCACAGAAAAGATATATTATGTGTGCCCATGACTTATGCATCTGAATAAAATTTATATTCCTCCTCTTTAGAATTTTCCATCAGTTTAGTTCAGTTGCTTAGTAATGTTCGACTCTTTGCAACCCCATGGATTGCAGCACACCAGGCTTCCCTATTCATCACCAACACCTGGAGCTTGCTCAAACTCAAGTCCATCGAGCTGGTGATGCCATTCAACCATCTCATCCTCTCTCATCCCCTTCTCCTCCTGCCTTCAGTCTTTTCTAGCTTTGGGGTCTTTTCCAATGAGTCAGTTCTTCACCTGAGGTGGCCAGAGTATTGGAGTTTCAGCTTCATCATCAGTCCATAAAATGAATATTCAGGACTGATTTCCTTTAGGACTGACTGTTTGGATCACCTTGAAGTCTAAGGGAATCACAAGAATCTTCTCCAACACAATAGTTTAAAAACATCAATTCTTCAGAACTCAGCTTTCTTTATGGTCCTACTCTCACATCCATACATGACTACAGGAAAAACCATGGCTTTGACTCAGTTCAGTTCAGTTCATTCACTCAGTCATGTCTGACTCTTTCTGACCCCATGGACTGCAGCATGCCAGGCCTCCCTGTCCATCACCAAATCCCAGAGTTTAACCAAACTCATGTACATTGAGTCAGTGATGCCATGCAACCATTTCATCCTCTGTCATCCCCTTCTCCTCCTGCCTTCAATCTTTCCCAACATCACTGTCTTTTAAAATGAATCAGTTATTTGCATCAGGTGGCCAAAGTATTGGAGTTTCAGCTTAAACATCAGTCCTTCCAATGAATATTCAGGACTGATCTCCTTTAGGATGGACTGGTTGGATCTCCCTGCAGTCCAAGGGACTCTTAAGAGTCTTCTCCACACCACAGTTCAAAAGCATCAGTTCTTTGATCCTCAGCCACTTTATAGCCCAACTTTCACATCCACACATGACTACTGGAAAAACTGTAGCCTTGACTAAATGGACCTTTGTTGGCAAAGTAATGTCTCTGTTTTTTAATATGCTGTCTATGTTGATCATAACTTTTCTTCCAAGGAGTAAGCATCTTTTAATTTCATGGCTTCCATCACCATCTGCAGTGATTTTGGACACCCCCAAATTAAAATCTGTCACTGTTTCCACTGTTTCCCCATCTATTTGCCATGAAGTGATGGGACAGGATGCCATAATCTTAGTTTCCTGAATGCTGATCTTTAAGTCAAGTTTTTCACTCTCCTCTTTCACTTTCATCCAGAGGCTCTTTAGTTCCCCTTCACTTTCTGCCATAAGGGTGGTGTCATGTGATTATCTGAGGTTATTGATATTTCTGCCAACAAACCTGATTCCAGCTTGTTTCATCCAGCTAGGCATTTAGCATGATATACTCTGCACATAAGTTAAATAAGCAGTGTGACAATACACAGCATTGATGTATTCCTTTCCCAATTTGGAACCAGTTTGTTATTCCATGTCCAGATGGAACTGCTACTCCTTGTCCCACATACAGATGCCTCACAAGGCAGGTCAAGTGGTCTGATAGGCCCACCTCTTGAAGAATTTTTCATAGTTTGTTGTAATTCATACGGTCAAGGCTTTGGAATAAGTAACAAAGCAGAAGTAGATGATTTTCTGGAACTCTCTTGTTTTTTTGATGATCCAACAGATGCTGGCAGTTTGATCTCTGGTTATTCTGTCTTTTCTAAATCCTGCTTAAACATCTGGAAGTTCATGGTTCATGTACTGTTGAAGCCTTGCTTGAAGAATTTTGAGCATTACTTTGCTAGCATGTGAGATGAATGCAATTGTATGGTAGTTTGAACATTCTTTGGCATTGTCATTCTTTGGGATTGGAATGAAAACTGATCTTTTCTAGTCCTGGGCCCACTGCTGCATTTTCCAAATTTGTTGGCATATTGAGTGCAGCTCTTGGACAGCATCATCTTTGAGGATTTGAAATAGCTTAAATGGAATTCCATCACCTCCACTAGCTTTGTTCATAGTGATGCTTCCTAAGGCTCACTTGACTTCACATTCCAAAATGTCTGGCTCTAGGTGAATAATCATGGCATCATGGTAATCTGGGTTATGAATGTCTTTTTTGTATAGTTCTTCTGTGTATCCTTGCCATCTCTTCTTAATATCTTCTGTTTCTCTTTGGTCTGCACCATTATATACTGCAGTCTCTCCCATCAGCAAGCTTCCATAAGCCCCTTAACCTTATCCATCGGAGGGAAGCCGGAATGAAAAACACAATGACAGAAACTAATCAAACTGATTGCATGGACTACAGCCTTGTCTAACTCAATGAAACTATGAGCCGTGCTGTGTAGGTCTGCCTAAGATGAACAGATCATGGTGGAGAGTTCTGCCCAAGTGTGGCTCACTGGAGAAAGGAATGGCAAACCACTTCAGTATTCTTGCCTTGAGAACCCCATGAACTGTATGAAAAGACAAAAATATATGACACTAAAGATGAACTCCCCAGGGTGGTAGGTACCCAATATACTATTGGAGAAAAGTGGAGAAATGACTCCAGAAAGAATGAAGAGATGGAACCAAATCTAAAACAATGCCCAGTTGTGGATGTGACTAGTGATGGAAGTAAAGTGTGGTGCTATAAAAAGCAACAGTGCATAGGAACCTGGAATGTTAGGTCCATGAGTCAAGGTAAATTGGAAGTGGTCAAACAGGAGATGGCAAGAGTGAACATCGACATTTTAGGAGTCAGTGAACTAAAATGGAACGGAATGGCTGAATTTAATTCAGAAGACCATTATATCTACTACAGTGGGCAAGAATCCCTTAGAAGAAATGGAGTAGCCATCAGGGTCAACAAAAGAGTCTGAAATGCAGTACTTGGGTGCAATCTCAAAAATAACAGAATGACCTCTGTTCATTTCCAAGGCAAACCATTCAATATCACAGTAATCCAAATCTATACCCCAATCAGTAATGCTGAAGAAGCTGAATTTGAACAATTCTATGAGGACCTACAAGAACTTCTAGAACTAACACTGAAAAAAAGATATTTTTTTTTCATTAGGGGGCCTGGAATGCAAAAGTAGGAAGTCAAGAGATACCTGGAGTAACAGGCAAATTTGGCCTTGGAGTACCAAATGAAGAAGGGCAAAGGTGAACAAAGTTTTGCCAAGAAACTGCACTGTTCATAGCAAACAACCTCTTTCAACATCACAAAATACCAGTCTACACATGGCCATCACCAGATGGTCAATACTGAAATCAGATTGGTTGTATTCTTTGCAGCCAAAATGGGGACACTCTATACAGTCAGGAAAAACAAGACTGGGAGCTGACTGTGGCTCAGATCATGAACTCCTTATTGTCAAATTCAGACTTAAATTGAAGAAACTAGGGAAAACCACTAGACCATTCAGGTATGACCTAAATTAATTCCTTATGTTTATACAGTGGAAGTGAGAAATTGATTCAAGGAATTAGATCTAATAGGTAGAGTGTCTGGAGAACTGTTGATAGCATTTCTTGACATTGTACAGGAGAAAGTGATCAAGACCATCCCCAAGAAAAAGAAATGCAAAAAGTCAAAATGGTCATCTGAGGAGGCCTTACAAATAGCTGAGAGAAGAGAAGCTAAAAGTAAAGGAGAAAAGGAAATATATGCCCATCTGAATGCAAAATTTCAAAGAATAGCAAGGAAAGATAGGAAAGCCTTCCTCTGTGACCAATGTAAATAGTTTTCCATATGTCCCTGCAAATGCTCCTGCCTATAGGAATCTGCTTGCTGTCTTCACTAGTCAGCTTTAGGAGTTTAATAACTTCACAATGCTTTAAATTGAAGACATTTCTATGATGGGACCCATGAGAATAAAGTACATAGTGCTCTTAAATGAGTACCATATAAACAAAAATTTGAAAACAGCAACAGTCCTAATTTTCAATCCTTTAGATACAGACCTTAAAACAAAGATGTATGAATGTAAACAGTATATTTAGGAGGAGATTAAGGGAACACAGATTGAAGAGTGGAAAAATAAAATAGGAAACACCAACCAATTAAAGATGCTTTAGCAAGCATGTTGCCACTGTGGGTAGCTGGAAATTAACCCTACTAGTTGGCAGAGCAGAACACAGCACAGGAACAGAACTGTGGCCACAACTGAAAAAACATTATTATTTGTATTTATTAATATTTAACTAGGCAGGGATGAACTAGAATGGGGAATACATATATATGCTGTGTGTGTGTCATTATTTGTTACTTAAGTTTCAGCATTAAAGACAGTGTCCTCTCCTCTTCAGAAGGTAAAATTCAAAATGTATGTCAGAAAAGCTAGAGAAAAACTCCCTGAAGAACATAAGAAAATCCCCCATACATTATTTAATCAAAGGTAAGAAGACAGAGCTCTAGCTTTCAAGCACTATTTTGTCTGTCATTACTGGATTAAGTTACAGAAGTGCAATATAATAGTAAGTGAGCAGAAAACAAACATGAAATAAGGGAAAGAAAACAGAGATTCCATTCTTTCATTTTACGTTACAAATATGTTAAGTAGCTGTGTCCAACTCTTTGCAACTCCATGGACCTGTCAGGCTCCTCTGTTCATGGAATTTTCCAGACAAGAATACTGGATCGGGTTGCCATTTCTTTCTCCAATAAATCTTCTTGACCCTGGGATCAAACCCATGTCTCTGGTGTCTCCTGAATTGGCAGGCAGACTCGTTACCAGCTGAGGCACCAAGGAAGTCCTTAAAACATTAAAGAGGAAGACTAACAAGAAGTGTGTCTATTCAATATCTTCCCAGAAGTAGAAGTCCTAGAATTATTTTTTGCATTACCAATGTACCAAAGTTCATATTTCTCTTTCATTCTTGACTGCCAACAGAACATCACTTTATCGATAATTGATGCTAACTGGGCTGATATCATTCCCAAAAGTTATAATGAGTTTAAGATGTCTAATTATTGAAACGAGCACACCAGAAACCTATGACACATCTCCTTTAAGTACTTTATATTATAATAATCTGAAAACTATGGGTCACACAGCTACCCTATCTGATTATGAGACATCATAAATAGTAGCAATTATATTTAAAAATTTGGATAAAAGACAGGGAACTGTCACAAAATGCAATTAGCTAGATCTTGAGCAATGGAATTCTCTGAATAAACATGCTTTTACAGTAAAACAACAGAAACTAAAAGAGATACTAGCACTATAAAATATTACTTTTACAAACTACCCCTACAATGTTTATGGAGTGAAAACAACAATTGCAAGAAAATAATCAGATTTCAAATGTTTTGGGATATGACTACCTTTTTAATAGAATAAGCATTATATTGCAAATGTTTGCTATTTAATTTAAATATATGTTTAATCTTAATGGCTGCCAGGACATTCAAATATGAAACACAATTAAAACATGCAATTTCTTAATCACATAAGAAAACATGAACATCTTATTTGTGATTGGTTTTCAGAATTCAAGTGTTAAAACCACATGAATGTCCATCAGTTAAAATATACAAGGATCAGAAATATTGAATGGATTGTTATACTTGGTTTCTTCACACAAAAAAAAAATATTTGAATAAATTATTTTAAATGACATTTTAATATAAATACACAATTATGTTGCTAGGAAAATACTATGAAAATTAGAGGAAAGAAAATATGTGTTTTTGATGCTATGGGAAGTTTACTATAGTAAATTAATAGGAAAACATTTTCTGCAATGTAACATAAGTGAAAATATATTTGAGTAGAAAATTGGAAAGCATCAGATTTCTCTCAGATAAGAGTGGTTTTTCTGTCACACTGACATTTCATGTTTAAAGCTTCATCAGTCAATAAGAAAACAATATGCATGACTTTGGCTTGTATGAGGCCTTGGAGATAGATTATGTTCATGACAAATACACACACACTCACACACACACACACAGCCTGCTCCTAGAAAAGAAAATGGCTGAATTATCTAACTCCTATAAAGATTTTGAGTGCTGGTAGTAAAATAACATTGACTCTTTTGTATCCACTTGCATACCCAGGTTTTTCTATCAATATATGTTCCTATGTTGTGTTACTTGTAGTTGAGTTTGCCTTTAAGGCTTATGGCAGAGTAGTAAATCTTTGAATATGTCTTTTTAGAACTGTTTTTCTGAAAGCAATGTTTGTGAAAAAATATCTGGCGTGCATAATAGGCATGCAAAATCATCAATATTAGTCATGTCCGATTCCCTGGTGGCTCAGATGATAGTGTCTGCCTGCAATGCGGGAAACCAGGGTTCAATCCCTGGGTTGGGAAGATCCCCGGTAGAAGGAAATGGCTACCCACTTCACTACTCATGCCTGGAGAATCCCATGGATGGAGAAGCCTGGTGGGCTACAGTCCATGGGGTGGCAAAGAGTCGGGCGCGACTGAGCGACTTCACTTCACTTTCACTTTTGGGGTCAAACAATAATATCCATTGGCTAAGCTTCCAGGAGAAATTCCCATGATACTTTGAGATGTCAAAGGACATCTCAAATTAATATGCCAAACAAAAAGACTCATTTTATTCAAGCTACTTAAAAATACAACTCTTATTGTCATTGAGCAATCAGAAGCTATTAGAGCAAGGAAAAAAAAATAGCTGTGAAAATAATACTGTTTTAAACAGAGGGCTTCAGTTAGAAAAGTGGAAAATGACAACACCACTCAACCTCAGCTGAGAGGATGCAACACTTTCAAGAAACAGGTTAAAATGTTTATTTCTTTGAGCACATTGCCCCATAGTAAGTATATATAAAAGACAAAGACTAAATAACGAAGATAGGATGCAGACTTACATGTCACATGAAAAAGCAAGGTGGGACATCAAGGATACACTCTGCTCAGAATTATCATGCATTTCTTGGGGAAGAAAATCTATTACACTTTCAATGAACTTTAGTTGCAGGGATTAACTAATTGTTCTTATAAAGGTCCAGGTAGTGAAAACGTTCAGATTTTCAGGACATAGGGGCACTGTCTTACTCAGCTCAAAAGTTATAGAAAGAAAGCAGTTCTAGAAAACATGTACATGTTGATTGTAGCTGTATATCAATGAAACTTTATTTACAGACCGAAAATGTGAATTTCATATCATTCTCACATATCACAAAATGATTTTTCCCTCTGATTTATTTTTCAAGCATTTAAAAGTATAAACTCTATTCTTGCCTGTTGGGGCTATGCAAAAAGCCAGGTGTGGCAAATGGCCATAGTTTGCCAACCCCTGATTTAGGCTGCATCATCACATAGATTAAAACTATATGTGCTCCTTTGGTTACCAGAAAAATATCAATTTCTCTTTTATTGACTATTTCAAAGACTTTGACTGTGTGGATCACAACAAACTGTGGAAAATTTTTCAAGAGATGAGAATACCAGACCACCGTATCTGACTCCTCAGAAATCTGTATGCAGGTCAAGAAGCAACAGTTAGAATTGGACATGAAATACGGACCAGTTTCAAAGTGGGAAAGGAGTATGTCAAGACTTATATTGTCACTCTGCTTGTTTAACTTATATGCAGAGTACATCATGTGAAATGCTGGGCTGGATGAAGCACAAGCTGGAATCAAGTTTATCAGGAGAAATATCTATAACCTCAGATATCCAGATGACACCACCCTTATGGCAGAAATTGAAGAGGGACTGAAGAGCCTCTTGATAAAAATGAAAGAGGAGAGTGAAAAAGTTGGCCTAAAGCTCAACATTCAGAAAAACAAGATCATGGCATCTGGTCCCATCACTTCATGGCAATAGATAGAGAAATAATGGAAACAGTGACACATTTTACTTTGGGGGCTCCAAAATCACTGCAGATGGTGACTGCAGCCATGAAATTAAAGGATACTTGCTCCTTGGAAGAAAAGCTTTGACTGATTTAGCACAGTAAAAAGCAGAGACTTTACTTTGCCAACTAAGATCCGTCTAGTCAAAGCTATGGTTTTTCCAGTAGTCATATACAGATGTGAGAGTTGGACCATAAAGAAACCTGACAGCCAAAGAATTGATGCTTTTGAACTGTGGTGTGGGAGAAGACTCTTGAGAGTCCCTTGGACTGCGAGGAGATCCAACCAGTCCATCCTAAAAGAAATCGGTCCTGAATATTCATTGGAAGGACTGATGCTGAAGCTGAAGCTTCAATACTGTGGCCACCAGATGGGAAGAACTGACTCATTGGAAAATAACCTGCTGCGAAAGATTGAGGGCAGGAGAAGTGGATGACAGAGGATGAGATGATTGGATGGCATCACTGACTCGATGGACATGAGTTTGAGCATGCTCTGGGAGTTGGTGATAGACTGGGAAGCCTGGAGTGCTGCAGTACATGCGGTCACAAAAAGTCGAACACGTATGAGTGACTGAACTGAACTGATAGCTTGTATCATGAGCAAATTCTTTGCTATATTTATAACATCTAATTAAGAACTAGTTTAGGTATAACCATACAAAAATATGTGGTTATTTTTGTCAATTATAGTTCTCAGATGTGTAAAAAATACAGGTGTATTATCTTTATCACGTTTTTGTAAGGTTTGCTCTGTCTACAAATTAATCATGTTATGTATTCATTCTTGAACTATTGACTATAAAACAAACACAACAGATAACTTAAGTAATAAGAGATGTAGCATAGGTTAGCATTTAAGGAGAGTTGGAATTAAAATTACATTTTTGAAAAATAGTTCACTTTAACCCCAGCCGATTTGGCCAGAATAAGTACTGATAAATAGAAAGATCAAATAACCATAGAAGAATCAACTCTTAAATTTGAGAGTTATGCAGGCGGTTATGCATGCATTTGATTTATCTTACTCTATTAATAACTTACATTGTTCTTATCACCGAATACATCCATACATACTAATGATAGTCCTGAATTGTTTCTTTTGACTTTCCAGAATTGAAGCACTTGTTCTCATTAATTTTAAGATAATAAACCATATTTTTCCTGATTACAGAAGAGAACCCATTAGATATGTATAGACTTCTGTAACAACAACCGTATTTTTGAAAAATAGGGCATTTCTAATATTTTGTTTTGTAAAATAATCCTACAATACACTATATGTACATATCTCTTTTGTTTCAACTTCAGTTCAGTTCAATTTCTCATACGATGTCTGACTCTTTACTAACCCACGTGCTGCAGCACGCCAGGCTTCCCAGTCCACCATCAACTTCTGGAGCTTACTCAAACTCATATCCATCGAGTCAGTGATGACATCCAACCATCTCATCCTCTGCTGTCCCCTTCTCCTCCTGCCTTCAATCGTTTCCAGCAGCAGGGGTTTTTATAATGATTCAGTTCTTTGCATCAGTTGGCCAAAGTTTTGGAGTTTCAGAATCAGCATCAGTCCTTTGAATGTATATTCAGGACTGATTTCCTTTACAATGGACTGGTTTAATCTCCTTGCAGTCCAAGGGACTCTCAAGAGTCTTCTCCAACACCACTGTTCAAAAACTTCAGTTCTTTGGCCCTCAGCTTTCTATATAGTCTCACACACATATATGACTACTGGAAAAATCATAGCTTTGACTAAACAGACCTTTGTTGGCAGAGTAATGTCTCTGCTTTTTAATATGCTGTCTAGGTTGGTCATAGCTTTTCTTCCAGGGAGCAGATGTTTTTTAATTGCATGGCTCCAGTCACCATCTGCAGTGATTTTGGAGCCCTCCAAAATAAAGTATATTACTCTTTCCATTGTTTCCCCATCTACTTACCATGAAGTAACAGAACCAGATGCCAAGATTTTCATTTTTTGAATGTTGAATTTTAAGCCAGTTTTTTCACTCTCCTCTTTCATCTTCATCAAGAGGCTCTTTAGTTCCTCTTCACTTTCTTCCATAAGGATGGTGTCATCTGCATATCTGAGGTTATTGATATTTCTCATGACAATCTTGATTCCAGCTTGTTCTTCATCCAGTCCAGCATTTCTCATGATGTACTCTGCATATAAGTTAAATAAGCAGGGTGAAAACATGCAGCCTTTATGTAGTCCTTTCCCAATTTAGACCAGTCCGTTGTCCCATGTCTGTTTCTAACTGCTGCTTCTTGACCTGCATACAGATTTTTCAGGAGCCAGTAAAGGCAGTCTGGTTTTCCTATCTGTTGAAGAATTTTCTACAGTAAGTTGTGATCAACACAGTCAAAGGATTTGGCCTAGTCAATGAAGCAGAAGTAGATATTTTTCTGGAACTCTCTTGCTTTCTTCACGATCCAACGGATGTTGGCAATTCAATCTCTGGTTTCTAAAACCAACCTGAAGATCTGGAAGCTCACAGTTCACATACGGCTGAAGCCTGGCTTGGAGAATTTTGAGTATCCCTTTGCTAGTGTGTGAGATGATCATATGCATGCATATTTTGAGCATTCTTTGGTGTTGCCTTTCTTTGGGATTGGAATGAAAACTGACCTTTTCCAGTCCTGTAGCCATTGCTGAGTTTTCCAAATCTACTAGAATTTGAAATAGCTCAACTGGATTTCCATCACCTCCACTAGCTTTGTTTGCAGTGATGCTTCCTAAGGCCCATATGACTTTGCATTCCAGGATATCTGGCTGTAGACAAATTATACATATCTTATGTTTTACAAATCATAAAATATAATACATTTTATTGCTTTGAAAAACTGAAAATATGTGAATATATTGAGGGACTTGAAAATTCATATAATTTGCCTCATAGCATCTAGTTTGGGCATTACTGTCATTTTTTATATAGGGGTGGGATGGAGAGGTGGGAAGGAGTCTCAAGTGTTGGGAAAATATGTGTATATATGTACACATATGTGTGTGTGTGTGTGTGTAGTTATGACTGAGTTCTGTTGTTGTAGGGTAGAATGCACATTATAAAGCAATTATCCTTCAATTAAACAAAAACAAAATGAAATGATAAAGAGAATACAAAGAAAACCTCACCAGCCATAAATCATATAAAAATATATTAAAATTTAACAAGAGCAAAACATCAGATGTCTGATTGACATCTGTGCCAAACACCAATCTGTGTGTTCCTTTAACAGGTATAATACTAAAGCAGATCAAAAAATGGCATCAAATGACACTGATGCATTTAAGCTGTTTTAAAGATGACTTGAAATCTCATTAGCAGCTACTGACAAGAAGGGCACTGAACCACACTAATTGTAGATGTAACGAATGAGACGAAAGGTCAAACATGCAGAGTGAAGTCCACAGTCTGGTTGAGAGAAGAAACAGTAGCAAGCTGCTAACTTTGGCTTATTGCTTGCCTTCATAACCTGCACTCTAAGATAAGCAGACCTAAATCCAATATTTGATTATCCTTATTCACTGAAATCACTAAATATCTAGAATACTGAGTTGCATTTACATTTACAAAAAAACGGTGGTAGCAGTCGTCTTGGTGATAATGTGTATGTGCACAGAGTATAAATGTGTGTTTACATGTGTATGTATATGCTGTGACCTCTGTGCATAAAATCTGGCTTTAAAGCTATCATATTGCATAAATTTTATCTAGTCTATAAGACTAAATTGTTTTTTTAAAAACTTATGTTTCATAAATAAAGCTAAAATGTTAGATATTTAATGAACTATGTGAGAATAGGAAATTTCCCCTTTACTAACTCTAATGGTTTTCAATTGCCTGTCTGAAAAAAATAACGGAAGTGAAAAAAAAAAAAAAAGGTTAGTGCTTTTGATTCAGATGGTCTTGAAAGTAAGTACTTCTAAATTTAACTGAGTGACAAAATAACAAAAAAGTATATGTGAGCAATAGAAAACATAACTGATTTTAAAATGACAACTGCTTTATCTAAAGTTTGGAAGCTTAGAAATGCAAATACATCCAGTTTAAAACTCCTCTGAATGGAAACCAAACGAAGCAAGTGAAATATCATTAAATGGTTTAGCACTTTTAGAAGGAAAAGAGAAAATATTTGTTTTGCTACTGAATTATATTTATTGCAATGATTTTTTTCAGTTGAATAAAAATTGATTTTTAGAGATAAATGTTAAGAACCATAAGTTCACAAGAACATATAACTCAAGGCCGTTGTTCTTTAAATTACTGTATGTCACAACTTGTTTTCAATTTAAGGATTCTTAAATATATTGGACTGTAAACCAGTCAAACTTAAAGGAAATTAACTCTGAATATTCATTGGAAGGATTGGTTCTGAAGCCTCAATAACTTGGTCAGAAGAATTATTGAAAATCTAAATAAGTAGCGGAGCATACATTATTTAACAAATTAGAGAGTCAATGTACTTAAAACATAAATTTTCCCCAAATTGATCTATAAGTTTCTGTAATCAGAATAAAAATTCTGGAAGAATTTTTTTTTTAATGTGAGAATTGATGAACTAATTATAATTCTTATAAAAATGTTTATAGATTAGACAATGAAATTATAAATAAAAACAAATTGGAAAAGGTTTATATAATTTGATTTTCAAGCATTACTAGACTATACTAATCAAAACAGCATGCTACTGATAAAAGGACAAAGACAGGCAAAAGGAACAGAATAGACCCTAGAAAAGGGCTAATTATATATTTTCAGATGATTTTCAAGAAAGGTGGGAAACAAATTCACTTAGAAAAGGGAAATATTTTCAAGAAATGGAACACCGAGATGTTTTCACAAGGGAAGAGTGAAATATTAGCTCATCCTTACACAAAAAAAATAACTCTAAATCTCTAAGTGCATCCAAGACAAACTGAAAGGCTAAAAATGTATAATTTCTAGAATGAATCATAGGCGAAAATCTCTGCAAATTTGGAGTAGCACCAAATCATCTCTGACTATCTCCTTAACAACAAGCAAGCAACTGAAAAATAAGATTCAGTGCTTTGAAACTATGGTCCAAGAATGATAATTTATAAAAAAATCGTTAATAACCATACCACAATAAAATAGAATAGCTCAGCAGTGGGGGAATAGGTGGCCAAAGATGACTGATACTATACTCATTTTGCCTTTTGTTAAATCTGTGTTCAATAAGTACATCTTATTTGTTTTTAATGCCTGATATTAAAAGTACTCTATTTATTTGAGTTGTACTCTTGGTTACTCATTGTAGAATATATGTAAAGTATTCTCTAGTTAGCTAGCCCAAACAGTCATTCTTTAGGTTTCTTTGAATTTCACTTTATGTTTCTATTCTAGCAAGTCTTGATTGAATTTTCTTCTCTCTTTCCTACCATGACAAACCAGATAGGAATAAGTATCTCTCCCCTGAGTCCAATAGCATTCTGAGTATTCCTATTAGAAATTTGAGTTCACTATATAAATTATTATTTCAAGTGACCACTTCCTGTATCTTGAAGTGGGAGACCACATTTCATACATATAAAACCCAGTGCCTGGCACAGTGATTAATAGATTATAGATGGTAAATAAATATTTTATTAGAAAAATGCTGTATTTCTAGAAAATTATTTATTTCTTTGTTATTTATACTTTTTCTACCCTCAGATTGAAATGTGTTTGTGGAATTATATAATTACTCTCAAATCCCTAGTAATTATATTTGTCCTCCTAAATAATTCCCTTGATTTAGTCTACCACTCATATATTTTTATTTTTTTCAGTAGCAAAGACTTCAGAGCGAACAGCATTTTATTGTCTCATATTAGGTTAAAGACTACGAGATTTTAAAGGTTAATATCAGAGAAACAACAAATGTGCAGCATATTATTTCAGTCCCTAACTTTGTATTGTGAACTGTATTTTAAAGAGCTAATAAATAAAAAAAGATAATGACTTGGTTCTTAGATTCTGGTCTACAAAAAACAAATAATTAATGATAGGCTATGAGTAAGATATTAGAATCTTCCACAGTTTAGTAAAGAATCAGAGTTGCTCAGGAAGATAGAACTTACATATTTTTCCTTGAAACCTATAATATATCTCTATGTACACAAAAGGAAGGATTTAGCATGTATGCAAAGACAAATAAAGGGACAGACTTTATTTGCTTGGGCTCCAAAATCACTGTGGATGGTGACTACAGCCATGAAATTAAAAGACTCTTGCTACTTGGAAGAAAAGCAATGACAAACCTAGATAGCATACTAAAAAGCAGATATCACTTTGCCAACAAAGGTCAGTATAGTCAAAGCTATGGTTATTTCAGTAGTCTTGTATGGATGTGAGAGCTGGACAATAAAAAAGGCTGAGTGCCAAAGAATCGATGCCTTTGAACTGTGGTGCTAGAGAAAACTCTTGAGAGTCCTTTGAACTACAAAGAGACCAATCCTGTCAATCCTAAAAGAAATCAATGATGAATATTCACTAGAAGGACTGATGCTGAAGCTGAAGCTCCAATACTTTGACCACCATATGGAAAGAGATGACTCACTGAAAAAGACCCTGCTGATGGGAATGACTGAAGGCAGGAGGAGAAGGAGTGACAGAGGGTAAGATGGTTGGATGGCATCACCGACTCAATGGTCTTGAATTTGAGCAAACTCTGGGAGATGATGAAGGAAAGGGAATCCTGGCATGCTGCAGTCTATGGGGTTTCAGAATCAGACACTACTTAGTGACTGAACCACAACAAAGAAAAATCTATAAAACTTGTAAAAATCTATCCACAAAACTCTAGAGAAATCTAATAAATTTATTAACTTTTGAAATCTGATAGACACCAAAGAAGACATTTGAACACCATAAATGTAAAACAATTTACCCTTTTCAGTGATATAGATGTTAGCTAATTATAGTGAATAAAGTTCAGTTCAGTCGCTCAGTCATGTCCAACTCTTTGCGACCCCATGTATCGCAGCACGCCAGGTCTCCCTGTCCATCACAAACTCCAGGAGTTCTCTCAGACTCATGTCCATCGAGTCAGTGATGCCATCCAGCCATCTCATCCTCTATCGTCCCCTTCTCCTCCTGCCCCCAATCCCTCCCAGAATCAGAGACTTTTCCAATGAGTCAACTCTTCACATGAGGTGGCCAAAGTAAGGGAGTTTCAGCTTTAGCATCATTCCTTCCAAAGAAATCCCAGGGCTGATCTCCTTCAGAATGGACTGGTTGGATCTCCTTGCAGTCCAAGGGACTTTCAAGAGTCTTCTCCAACACCACAGTTCAAAAGCATCAATTCTTTGGCACTCAGCCTTCTTCACAGTCCAACTCTCACATCCATACATGACCACAGGAAAAACCATAGCCTTGACTAGACGGACCTTATTCGGCAAAGTAATGTCTCTGCTTTTGAATATGCTATCTAGGTTGGTCATAACTTTCCTTCCAAGGAGTAAACATCTTTTAATTTCATGGCTTCAGTCACCACCTGCAGTGATTTTGGAGCCCAAAAAAATAAAGCCTGACACTGGTTCCACGACTTCCTCATCTATTTCCCATGAAGTGATGGGACCAGATGCCATGATCTTCGTTTTCTGAATGTTGAGCTTTAAGCCAACTTTTTCACTCTCCACTTTCACTTTCATCAAGAAGCTTTTTAGCTCCTCTTCACTTTCTGCCATAAGGGTGGTGTCATCTGCATATCTGAGGTTATTGATATTTCTCCCGGCAATCTTGATTCTAGCTTGTGTTTCTTCCAGTCCAGCATTTCTCATGATGTACTCTGCATATAAGTTAAATAAGCTGGGTGACAATATATATCCTTGATGTATTCCATTTCCTATTTGAAACCCGTAAAGAAAAGAATGTTTCAAATCAGATAAGAGAGACCTTGATGATTTTAGCATTTAATAAAAATGACTATAGGATAAAGCCAAACCTCAATAAGTAAACAGGTAAAGCAAGGGCCCTTAATCAGATTTTTAAAAAGTCAGTGTTGTTTTTTTTTTTTTTTTTTATTCTCTTATGTGAATTCTAGTATAAAATTATTTAGATTTGAGCTTTATGTATAATTTAAGGTCCAGTTAAGGAAAATATTAAGTGGAAAACACTTTTGGCTTGAAATTTCAAGAGTAAGAATGTATTTCAACGTTGGATCTTTGGCTTTATTTTTACACTTCACTTCTCCCCATCAGAGGTGGAGGAAGTCATCTAATTGCTGAGTATAAGAAAGTGAATTTCCAATCATTTAAGACTTTACCCCTTATTCCATTTTTTTCCCCTTAGAAACTGACTTTTGAGAAGAGAAAATATGTTTTGCACTGTTGCTCAGTCACATAAATAATATAGGAACAGATTATGCTTCTGAAAATGGGGAAAACTGGTTCAATTCATTGTGCCTACCAGTGGATAATCTATCTTATCTTGAAGTGTTCACTTATGTCTGTGTTCATGCTAAGTTGCTTCAATCATGTATGACTCTGCAGCCCTATGGACTGTAGCTCACCAATACATAGGATTTTCCAAGCAAGAATACTGTAGTGGGTTGCCACATCCTCCTGCAGAGGATCTTTCTGACCCAGGGGTTGAACCCAGAACTCTTATGTTTCCTGCATTGGCAGGAAGATTCCTTACCACTAGTGTTGTCCCTTATTCCCCTCAACTGTGTCTATTTTCCCATAAATAAATATCTCATTCCCCAATATAAGCTTCACAAATTATAAAGAGGATATTTTGTTCTTCAATTACCTTACTAGGTTAAGTTGGTCTGAAACTTAAGTAGGGAAATGTGCTGATGTACTGGATGTCTTCACACCCAATAGTGGTTCATGAAGATGGTAGGGTTCCAGCCAAATGGAATCATTTTAGAAATGGCAGGATGTTCAAATCAGTATTATTATTTTACAAATGAAGTATCTGATATTTAAAAAGATTAGTTAATTCATGGAAGAACTATAAACTAAACTGGTTTATTGACCATCAAGGTCATGCATACTAAGGATCCCTTCCAACTTGCTATATTTGAAAATTCATGATCTCTAAATTCAGAAGATCTCATTTCTAGTTCCTTTTCTTATTACTTATTACAGCATTCAGTTTTCTTTTTTGCAAAGCAATACCCAAGTTCACAAGTTTGTTCTAGAATAATAATGAGTACCCTATATTATTATTATTAGTTAAGCTCAGTCATGTCCAACTCTTTGTGACCCCCTGGATTGTAGCCTGTCAGGCTCCTCTATTCATGGAATTTTCCAGGCAAGAATACAGGAGTGGGTTGCCATTTCCTTGTTCAGGGGATCTTTCAGACTCAGGGATTGAACCTGGGTCTCCCACATTCCAGGCAGATTCTTTACTATCTGAGTCACTAGGGATGCCCACACTATTGAGTAAATCCACTTACCACATTATTCTCTAAAATTATTTTTCTAATCTGAATCACAACAAGTAAAATATGAACTCTGAACGAATGAATATTTTAAAATATTAACAGCATTTAGCAATGTTGATTAGGATGATAAATTATAATCACACAGTTAATTTTAACTGCATGAAATTTTAAGACATAGTTATTAAAAACATCCAAAAGTTAGGACATATTTCTATAGTAATTGAGAAATTATAGTTTTCTGTGTAAGGTGAATCTAAAGGTATTTTAATATATCATAAAATCTGAATTCATACTGTCATTATCAAATCATGTGCTCTTTTAAATCTTTCACTGGTACCCTGTTAATCCTTTTCTATTTTTTCTTGCCTTTACAAACCAGTTTCATATGCAGTACTAAATAGTACCCAGCAGTACTATTTATGTTATTATGTTTGACAATCATTTTTGTAAGGAACACAAATCATAGAAAATATTCCTTTTTAAATAGAAATGTCTTATTTTTTTTTTAAATCTTTCAATGAAATAGCTTGAAGAAAGTAGACAGGTTCAATGAAAAACTGTCATTTGTTCATCCTTTTTTTCAGCTGTAAATCTTACCTGTGGAATGACTTTTCTGCTGGTTTCTCTGCATACCTGATGTATCCTTAATTCCAACTCTCATTGAAAACTTCACACTAAACTAAAAGATGTAATATCAAGGAAAGATCATGGAAGAAACCTAAGCTGAACATAACTAGTTTAAATAGCTCTGTAACTTCAAGATGATAGTCTAATAAGGGTGTTAAAAATATACAAAAACTAAAAGGCAAATTACTTTTCTTAAACCAATACAGTATTGTAAAGTAAAAAAAATTTAAAAAAAAATTAAAAAAAAAAATATTTTGAAAAGTACCTCATTTAATTTAGATAATGCATGGTATTTTTTAATTGTCTCATCAGCATTCTTTACTTAATCGTTAATCCAAAACAACCATTAATAATTATTTACAAGATTAAAAAAAATGATAAAGAGCATCTAAAATTGGGTCTTGAACAGTGCAATACATTTAAGTAAAATTTAAATTACCTATACTAACTCCACTCTCATGAGCACCCAAATTAACTGAGGGCTTCCTGGGTGGCTCAAATGGTAAAGAATGTGCCTGCAATGTGGGAGATCTGAGTTTGATTCGTGGGTCAGGAAGATTATCAGGAGAAAAGAATGGTAACATACTCCAGTATTCTTTCCTGGAGAATTCCATGGACAGAGGAGCTTGGCAGGCTACAGTTCATGGGGTCACATAGAGTCAGACATGACTGAGTGACTAACACACACAAATTAACTGAATTTATTTCAAAATATATCATTCAGTTCAGTTCAGTTGCTCATTCGTGTCCAACTCTTCGTGACCCCATGAATTGCAGCACGCCAAGCCTCCCTGTCCATCACCAACTTCTGAAGTCCACCCAAACCCATGTCCGTTGAGTCAGTGATGCCATCCAACCATCTCATTCTCTGTTGTCCCCTTCTCCTCCTGCCCTCAATCTTTCCCAGCATCAGGGTATTTTCCAGTGAGTCAGCTCTTCACATCAGGTGGCCAAAGTATTGGAGTTTCAGCTTCAACATCTGTCCTTCCAATGAACACCCAAGACTGATCTCCTTTAGGATGGACTGGTTGGATCTCCTTGCAGCCCAAGGGACGCTCAAGAGTCTTCTCCAACACCACAGTTCAAAAGTATCAATTCCTCAATTAATCTTATTAATTCATTTGCTTATTCATCTTCAATAAATATGTTTATTTAATGTTTGCTATGTTAGAAATTGAACCAATATTGTGAAAATCCCTATATTACACAAAGCAATCTATAGATTCAGTGCATTCCCTATCAAATTACAAAGGGCATTTTCCACAGAATTAGAGCAAAACTCTTACAATTTGTATGGAAATACAAAAGACTTCAAATAGTGCAAATGGTCTTGTGAAAGAAGAATAGAGGTGCAGGAGTCAGGCTTCATGACTTCAGAGTTTACTACAAAGCTACAGTCATCAAAACAGTGTGAAGTGGCACCAAAAAAAGGAAAGAAAGAAAGAAAGAAGCATAGATCAATGAGACAGGATATAAAACCCAGAGATTAAACCCATGTACCTATAGCCAGCTAATCTATGACAGAGGAGGCAAGAATATACAATGGAGAAAAGATGGTCTCTTCAATAAGTGGGGCTCTGAAAACTGGAGAGCTATATATAAAGAATGAAATTAGAAGACTCTCTGGTGGCTCAAATGGTAAAGAATCCACCTGCAATGCAGGAGACCTGGGTTCAACCCTTGGATCAGGAAGATCCCCTAGGGAATGAAATGGCTAACCACTGCAGTATTCTTGCCTGGAGAATTCCATGGACTGGCAGGCTACAGTCCATGGGGTCACAAAGAGTAGGACATGACTGAGCAACTCAATCTTTCACTTTCACTAATATCATACACAAAACTCAAGGTGAATTAAAGATGTAAATGTAAGGCCAGATACTACACAACTTTTAGAAGAAAATATATACAGAACACTCTTTGACATAAATCACATTTTTTTTTGTTCCCCTTCCTAGAGTAATGAAAATAAAAAGAAAAATAAACAAATATGTTAGAAATCCCCCCCCCCCCCCACTCAGAGAGCATTTAGGTGTAGTCACACTGTTGACCTCACTGTCCTTGAATCTGGAAAGCTTCTATAACAACGTTATCAACATATCAAAATAGAATATCACCCTGGAGGGGTGACACAAAATCCGTTGAAATTCTAAGATGAGTCAATTCCTCTTTCTTCATCACTTGTGTGAACTTTTTTTTTTTTTTTTTTAGGTGGCTCTTTGTGTGATCACAGAAGCTAAGAAATCACTTCCACATGGAGTCAATTCAGGCTCTATATACCTTGGAATTCACCTTGTTTTTTTTTTTTTTTTTTTACTTTATTTTACTTTACAATATTGTATTGGTTTTGCCATACATCAACATGAATCAGCCACGGGTGTACACGTGTTCTCAATCCTGAACCCCCCTCCCACCTCCCTCCCCATACCATCTCTCTGGGTCATCCCAGTGCACCAGCCCCAAGCATCCTGTATCCTGCATCGAACCTAGACTGGCGATTTGTTTCTTATATGATATTATACATGTTTCAATGCCATTCTCCCCAATCATCCCACCCTCTACCTCTCCCTCAGAGTCAAAAAGACTCTTCTATACATCTGTTTCTCTTTTGCTGTCTCGTATACAGGGTTATTGTTACTATCTTTCCAAATTCCATATATATGTGTTAGTATACTGTATTGATGTTTTTCTTTTTGGCTTACCTCACTTTGTATAATCAGCTCCAGTTTCATCCACCTCGTTAGAACTGATTCAAATGTATTCTTTTTAATGGTTGAGTAATAATCCATTGTCTATATGTACCACAGCTTTCTTATCCATTCATCTGCTGATGGACATCTAGGTTGCTTCCATGTCCTGGATATTATAAACAGTGCTGAGATGAACATTGGGGAACACGTTTCTCCTTTACTTCTGGTTTCCTCAGTGTGTATGCCCAGCAGTGGGAATGCTGGGTCATAAGGCAGTTCTATTTCCAGTTTCTTAAGGAATCTCCACACTGTTCTCCATAGTGGCTGTACTAGTTTGCATTTCCACCAACGGTGTAAGAGGGTTCCCTTTTCTCCACACCCTCTCCAGCATTTATTGCTTGTAGACTTTTGGATTGCAGCCATTCTGACTGGTGTGAAATGGTACCTCATTGTGGTTTTGATTTGCATTTCTCTGATAATGAGTGATGTTGAGCATCTTTTCATGTGTTAGCCATCTGTATGTCTTCTTTGGAGAAATGTCTATTTAGTTCTTTGGCCCATTTTTTGATTGGGTCATTTATTTTTCTGAAATGGAGCTGCAGGACTTGCTTGTATATTTTTGAGATTAGTTGTTTGTCAGTTGCTTCATTTGCTATTATTTTCTCCCATTCTGAAGGCTGTCTTTTCACCTTGCTTATAGTTTCCTTTGTTGTGCAGAAGCTTTTAATTTTAATTAGATCCCATTTGTTTATTTTTGCTTTTATTTCCAGTATTGACCCACCTCCCAGAATACTGGAATTCACCTTGTATTCCTTCTCTTCTTTTGGTCTGAGAAGAGACAGAGAGCAGGCAGAGCCACAAAAAGTCCCCTATGTCACTGAGAACTTCTCAGGTGGTGCTAGTGATAAAGAACCCATCTTGCAATACAGGAAACATAAGAGGTGCAGGTTTGACCCCTGGGTTTGGAAGATCCCCTGGAGGAGGGCATGGCAACCCACTTCAGTATTCTTGCCTGGAGAATCCCATGAGTCAGATATGACTACTTAACATGCACACACACTATGTCACAGAAAGAAATGTCAGCCCAAATTTAAGGGTGATTATAAAGTAATTGACAGCTCTATACAGGGTTACTAACATGATTCTTATTGATATGTTTTAAATTATCAATGTTGTTAAATTTTAAAAGCATATGAAGTTTTCTACATGCATGTTTTTGTATGTTAGTGAGAAAAGAACAAAGAGCTATGTGTTGAAAACATGATTTTTTATTTAATTAGCTGCAACAGATTGATGTTAAATATGATTTTTTATTAAATACATAAATTAATTTCTGAGGTACTTTAGAATCCAGAGATCCCACACTTACTTCTACTATTGATTTAACTTTGTACAAGTTGGTTATCCTTCCAAAGCTCCTTTTTCATTGTTGTTTTCATTTGTTTGTTTTCTTTGTTTTTGGTGAAAGCTTCAGCTTCTTAAAATACCAGGCACCAAAAGCCATAGTGAGGAGTTTGAGGAGTGAATGAGTGATGTGGAAAATTAGAGAAAGTATAGAAAGCAAAAATAAGAAGTGGGCATAAAAGAAGTAGCTGAGCATGAAGTTGAATTTACTTTATTTGTGTATGTGTGTGAGTTTTAAGGAGAGAGAGATTTAACCATGTTTTCATGCTGATGTGAGAGAATTGCTATCTAGACAACATTTAAAGTCATGAGAGAAAAAGAGGGTAATATGGAGAAAAGTCTCTGAATAACCCTTGGGGAATTTTTGTCATATTAGGATCACATAAAATAAACAATATTCTCCAGAAATAATGTATTGAGTTCTCTCTTGACCTATGCTCTCATGACACTGGTATGTGTTTTTTCAGTTACTAAGTCATGTCCAACTCTTTATGACCCCGTAGACTGTAGCACGCCAGGCTCCTCTGTCCTCCATTACCTGCTAAAGTTTGCTCACGGCACTATCATGAGATTTACCAAGTTGTGTTATGTTTGTATATTTACATATATATCTCCCAGATTAGGGGAAAATTGAGCACAGGCAGAGACGGGGTGACAGAGGATGAGAAGGTTGGATAGCATCATAGACACAGTGGACAGGAATTTGAGCAAACTCTAGGAGACAGTGAAGGACAATGAAGCCTGGCAGGCTGCAGTTTGTGGGGTCGCAAAAAGTTGGACATGACTGAGCAAGTGAACAACAATAACTCCCAGGTTAAGTTGTTAACTCTTTGAAATTTGAGGGTTTACTTTACTAATTCCTTTTTCCCTAAACCTAATATCTTTTTATTACATTGAATAATTCAGTGAAAATGCTACATGTAATGCTGTATGTATAACTAGGATAGTTACTACTGTTCAAATCATTAAGAAAATGCATATAAAGTGCTTAATGACATATAATATGAATGAAAACCCCATTTGAAAGAGATGGATTCAACACTTGTAGCATTCAAAAGTTTCCTCTTAATGTTGTTTTCACATACCCTTTAGAGTAAATTTTAAAATGAAATATCCTGGCTTCTTATTGAGACTCTACAGTGGCAACATTTCCAGTCTGTTCTATCAGCTCTGTGTTCTGAGCTCACTAAAGATCTTACAATTCCTAGATCCTGCGTATCAAACTGAAGGAAGGGATTGGAAGCATTATGCAGTTTTTTGTTTGCTTGTTTGTTTGTTTTACCTGTGTTCTCAGCTGATGGTGAAGATTAAGTGTCCTGATGCCAATCAGTTTGGCTTAAAATTTGTAAGTTTGTAGGCATTTAGCCTTAAGTATAATCACTTCTCTTTCAAATAATACTTTGATGATGATTGTATCATCAAATAGACACTAATCATTCCATTGGTGACAACAGATTATAACACCTCATTTTTAAGCTCCAAAATTATCAAAAGTAACTAGTTCCCTCTTGACCTGGTAACATGAGCACCATGAATTAGCTATTTAGTTCTGAAAGTTTTCAGAGTTACAAATTTTCACTTAAATGGAATTAGAAATAGTCTTCACACTGAAACAAATGGAAATGTCTTTCCAATTAAAAATTCACTTACCCATACACATACATTTTTGTTTCAGAGTACAGAAAATTATTAGTTGTCATAATGGAAGCTTTCCAAGGGGCATCTAAGACAAATTACAAATAAGATATTTTGAATTCTGCTGACACTTTTCAAAAATATTTGTGATTATTACACCAGAGTCAAGAATTTAGTGAGAAAGTGAGTTTGAAGAGTTAAAACTCTTGTAAGACAAAAAGATCATGTACAACAAAAAGAAAAAAAAAATCCTTATAGAGAGTTCTGACTTAATATAAATCTCACTAAAGATTATGAAGAGCTTTATTCGTATTCAAAAGTGGATCAAATCGTATGAATTTCTCTGAACTGACAGGGAGTTAAAAGGAAACGGTTTGTAGGAGAGAACAAGGTACCCGAGTCTTCTCATCAGCAGTCTAGTCAGGAAAGGGACCTGGTGACTGCTCTAAGCAGCCCACACAATTACTTCTGAAATTTGCTGCCAGTAAAATCTCTTTCCATCTCGAATTCAAGTCCTGTGATTGTCACCTAAATTGAGTGTCCAAAGTAGAATACCAAGTGCAAAACATTCCATTAAATGTTTTTTGTTTTTTTTTTTCATTTATGCTTTGGTGTCACCTGCCCACTCTGTTTATGTTTTTATATTAACCATCTTATATACACCCTCAGGCAAATGTGCATATATCCCAGAATAGTAATACACAAAGTGATACAGTTTATATTTTTAGAGTGTATAAAAGCATGTGAAAAATTCCTCTCCCACAGATGAAATGCTCTTTGATATTCAGTTTTGAAAAGATTATTAGCTCCAATAAAAAAACTTTAAAACTAGGGAAACTTGTTTAAAATATTCCATCTATATAATGTTTGTCAGCCACATATTGGAACAGATTCTAGACATCTCAGGAAAAGAGGAACAATACTCACAACCTGAAAATGTGCTGCCTGGATGGGATGGTATTGACACTTATTCCACAACCCTCACAACATGAAAATGTGGTACATGGATGAAATGGTATTGATACTTAATCTGAAGGTCATATTCAAACGTACTATTACCACGGTTATTGGCAGAATTTTGTGTTCTTATGGAGGACAGGATAGGCAACATGCCTTGAGTAATAGGGAAAAACAAATCTGATTCCATGCTTGATCTGTTTCTTTTGCTTTAAATTTTGTGTTCTGTTTATTGTTTTTACTACAGGTTAATCACAAATGGATGTTACCTTTAGCTTGTGTGCATGTGTGCATCCTGAGTTGCTTCAATTGTGTCTGACTATGGAACCCTATGGACTGTAGCCCACCAGGCTCCTCTGCCCATGGGATTTTCCAGGCAAGAATACTAAAGTGTGTTGCCATGCCCTTCCTCCAGGGGATCTTCCCAATCCAGGGTTCAAATGCATGTCTCATGTTTCCTGCATTGGCAGGTGAGTTCTTTATCACTATCACCACTTGAGAAGCATGTTGCCTATAGCTTGGAATATACAAAATAGCCCATTTTAGGGAACTCTGCCTCTCATGCCTGAGTATTAAGCTAAAATATTTTTGCTAAAGTTTACAGGAAACATCCTGACCAGGTCCGCCTGTGAATGGCTACAAGAAAGAAGAATGAACACATTCCCTCTGGAGTCTGGCTAGAACCAGGAAATATTTGAAATGATGTATTGCCTTTTCTACATTACATCCTCACCTTCCCTGACCTTTGTTTTTATAAATGAAGCTAGCACCCAAATCTGGGGAAGATGGTTCTTTGAGACAGTAGTCCACCATCTCCTTGGTCTCCTGGTTTTCTGAATAAAATCAGTATTCCTTGCCTCAACAGCTCATCTCTCAATTTATTGGCCAGTCATGTGGCAAGCAGTACAAGGTCAGAGTAGGTAACATTAGCAAAGGAGTGTGAAATTCAAATTTGATTCACATCCCCTAAATAGAGACAGAGAGATGATTAGACATATCATATTATGCCTATCTTCTTTCTTTCCAAACTCTCTCTCAAGAGGTAAGAACACAGATTAAATGAGCAAATGACAATCTGAAAATAATAAAAGTTAACTATTTTTTATTAAGCTGAGATTCTTTTAACAATGAACACATATTTACTGAGTCCCTCTTTGATTTCAAGGCAAGTGTCTAGGCACTAAGGATATTAGAAAAAAAAAAAAAAAGACAGAAGCAGTACTTGCTGTTGTTAAACAGGAAATTCACCATGAGCAATGAGAAGCAACGTCATTGACAAAATGTCCAGTAGCTGCTTAATTCCATAAAGGTATTTGCCAGTACTGTCCCAAACACAGCCCCATCAGTACTCAAAATGCTCAAAGGATCAGAAAAGTCCTCCTGTGGGCAACTGTCCCCTCTCTGGCATATGCACACACCTCACACTATCATGTCATTAGATAATCTTGCTGGCCACTGGGCTCATTAAATGCTCATAAATATTCCATGAATCAGTGCAGTTCAGTTCAGTTGCTCAGTTGTGTCCAACTCTTTGAGACCCCATGAATCGCAGCATGCCAGGTCTCCCTCTCCATCACCAACTCCCGGATATCACTCAGACTCAGGTCCATCACGTCAGTGATGCCATCTAGCCATCTCATTCTCTGTCGTCCCCTTCTCCTCCTGCCTCCAATGCCTCCCAGCATCAGTCTTTTCCAATGAGTCAACTCTTCGCATGAGGTGGCCAAAGTACTGGAGTTTCGGCTTTAGCATCAGTCCTTCCAAAGAAATCCCAGGGTTGATCTCCTTCAGAATGGACTGGTTAGATCTCCTTGCAGACCAAGGGACTCTCAAGAGTCTTCTCTAACACCGCAGTTCAAACACATCAATTCTTTGGCGCTCAGCCTTCTTCACAGTCCAATTCTTACATCCATACATGACCACAGGAAAAACCATAGCCTTGACTAGATGGACCTTAGTCGGCAAAGTAATGTCTCTGCTTTTGAATATACTATCTAGGTTGGTCATAACTTTTCTTCCAAGGAGTAAGCATCTTTTAATTTCATGGCTGCAGTCACCATCTGCAGTGATTTTGGAGCCCCCCAAAAATAAAGTCTGACACTGTTTACACTGTTTCCCCATCTATTTCACGTGAAGTGATGGAACCGGATGCCATGATCTTCGTTTTCTGAATGTTGAGCTTTAAGCCAACTTTTTCACTCTCCTCTTTCAGTTTCATCAAGAGACTTTTTAGTTCCTCTTCACTTTCTATCATAAGGTGGTGTCATCTGCATATCTGAGGTGATTGATATTTCTCCCAGCAATCTTGATTCCAGCTTGTGTTTCTTCCATTCCAGTGTTTCTCATGATGTACTCTGCATATAAGTTAAATAAGCAGGGTGACAATATACAACCTTGATGTACTCCTTTTCCTAGTTGGAACCAGTCTGTTGTTCCATGTCCAGCTCTAACTGTTGCTTCCTGACCTGCATACAGATTTCTCAAGAGGCAGGTCAGGTGGTCTGGGATTCCCATCTCTCTCAGAATTTTCCACAGTTTATTGTGATCCACACAGTCAAAGGCTTTGGCATAGTCAATAAAGCAGAAAGAGATGCTTTTCTGGAACTCTCTTGCTTTTTCGATTATCCAGTGGATGTTGCCAATTTGATTTCTGTTTCCTCTGCCTTTTCTAAAACCATCTTGAACATCAGGAAGTTCACGGTTCACATATTTTTGAACCCTGGCTTGGAGAATTTTGAGCATTACTTTACTAGCATGTGAGATGAGTGCAATTGTGTGGTAGTTTGAGCATTCTTTGGCATTGCCTTTCTTTGGGATTGGAATGAAAACTGACCTTTTTCAGTCCTGTGGCCACTGCTAAGTTTTCCAAATTTGCTGGCACATTGAGTGCAACACTTTCACAGCATCATCTTTCAGGATTTGAAATAGCTCTACTTGAATTCCATCACCTCCACTAGCTTTGTTCGTAGTGAAGCTTTCTAAGGCCCACTTGACTTCACATTCCAGGATGTCTGGCTCTAGATGAGTGATCACACCATAATGATTATCCAGGTCGTGAAGATCTTTGTTGTACAGTTCTTCAGTGTATTCTTGCCACCTCTTCTTAATATCTTCTGCTTCTGTTAGGTCCATACCATTTCTGTCCTTTATCGAGCCCATCTTTGCATGAAATGTTCCCTTGGTATCTCTAATTTTCATAAAGAGATCTCTGGTCTTTCCCATTCTGTTGTTTTCCTCTATTTCTTTGCATTGATCACTGAGGAAGGCTTTCTTATCTCTTCTTCCTATTCTTTGGAACTCTGCATTCAGATGCTTATATCTTTCCTTTTCTCCTTTTTTTTTTTTTTCTTCTCTTCTTTTCACAGCTATTTTTAAGGCCTCCTCAGACAGCCATTTTGCTTTTTTGCATTTCTTTTCCATGGGAATGGTCTTGATCCCTGTGTCCTGTACAGTGTCACGAATCTCTGTCCATAGTTCATCAGGCACTCTATCTATCAGATCTAGGCCCTTAAATCTATTTCTCACTCCCACTGTATAATCATAAAGGATTTTATTTAGGTCATACCTGAATGGTCTAGTGGTTTTCCCTACTTTCTTCAATTTCAGTCTGAATTTGCCAATAAGGAGTTCATGATCTGAGCCACAGTCAGCTCCCGGTCTTGTTTTTGCTGATTGTATAGAGCTTCTCTATCTTTGGCTGCAAAGAATACAATCAATCTGATTTCAGTGTTGACCATCTGGTGATGTGCATGTGTAGAGTCTTCTCTTGTGTTGTTGCAAGAGGGTGTTTGCTATGACCAGTGCATTTTCTTGGCAAAACTCTATTAGTCTTTGCCCTGCTTCATTCCACATTCCAAGGCTAAATTTGCCTGTTACTCCAGGTGTTTCTTGACTTCCTACTTTTGCATTCCAGGCCCCTATAATGAAAAGGACATCTTTTTTGGGTGTTAGTTCTACAAGGTCTTGTAGGTCTTCATAGAACCGTTCAACTTCAGCTTCTTCAGCATTACTGATTGGAGCATGGACTTGGATGATGGTGATGAATACATGCAACTAATTTAACAGACTGAATTATGGGAAAAACATATACAGCAAAGCCTCTTGTTATATAACCTGCAGCTCTCAGTTAAGACTGTCAGCCAATGACCTCATGCATTATGTAAAAATCTTTGCCTTAAAAACTCTATATCACAGCCCTCCAGAGCCATTTCTTTCTTTGGCCTGGTCTACTCCTCTCTTGAAATAGGCTCTCTGGTCTCTCTTTAGCTTCAGTAAACACTCTTGCAACAAGTAAGACCTCAAATTCTTCATTGTATCCTTACCAAGAACCAAGGCCAATGGGACGAGGGGTCTCTAGACTCCCTTCTGCTAACACTATGATGGCTTTTTTAGAATGCAGATACATAAATGCTACCTTTGAATTTCATGGCTATAGGAGATGAAAGTGAAAGAAGAAAGTGAAAAAGTTGGCTTAAAGCTCAATATTCAGAAAACGAAGATCATGGCATCCGGTCCCATCACTTAATGGGAAATAGATGGGGAAATAATGGAAACAGTGTCAGACTTTATTTTAGGGGGCTCCAAAATCACTGCAGATGGTGACTGCAGCCATGAATTTAAAAGACGCTTACTCCTTGGAAGAAAAGTTATGACCAACCTAGATAGCATATTCAAAAGTTGAGACATTACTTTGCCGACTAAGGTCCATCTAGTCAAGGCTATGGTTTTTCCTGTGGTCATGTATGGATGTGAGAGTTGGACTGTGAAGAAGGCTGAGCACAGACGAATTGATGTGTTTGAACTGCGGTGTTGGAGAAGACTCTTGAGAGTCCCTTGGACTGCAAGGGGATCCAACCAGTCCAGTCTGAAGGAGATCAGCCCTGGGATTTCTTTGGAAGGAATGATGCTAAAGCTGAAACTCCAGTATTTTGGCCACCTCATGCGAAGAGTTGACTCATTGGAAAAGACTCTGATGCTGGGAGGGGTTGGGAGCAGGTGGAGAAGGGGACGACAGAGGATGAGATGGCTGGATGGCATCACCAACTTGATGGACCTGAGTCTGAGTGAACTCCAGGAGTTGGTGATGAACAGGGAGACCTGGCGTGCCGCGATTCATGGGGTCTCAAAGAGTCGGACACGACTGAGTGACTGAACTGAACTGAACTGATAGAAGCACTCAGTCCAACTTGGATCTTGTAAGAAACTGGAGATGAGGGGATGCCTGGTAAAACAAAGGGAAGAGCAGTTAGCCTCTGCAGTTTCACTTGTATCTTTACTCTGGATCTTGTTTATATAAAAGTATGAAGAAAAAAGTATGAAGCTGCATCTTTCCTTCTGTCAAATTCTTCCTGTCTCTAAAATAACTCTTTAAATAATCCTTATATTACCAGATATTTCCCTGATTATTAAATTGTGTATTTTGCTGTAAAGTGTGAAGACATACTAACCACCAAGTGACAAGGAGAAGGAATAGCAGAGGCAACATTTACATCTTGGTAACCACTCCTCTCTCCCCCAGGAAACTTCATCTGTTGGGAATAAAGTCTTAAATTAGTGTCAGGGGACCTCTGTTTCTTCACCATTCCAATTTGTTGTGCAAATTGAAAAAGAGGAAAGCTATCATTATGGAGAAAATAATAGATTCCCAATAAATATGTAATACCTGAATTTGTAAATAAGAAATTGGCAAGTTTATAGAATCTTTTGTATTCTTCCTAATGCCTTAAGTAGAGTAAATCTACTGAGGGAACCACCCTGATCCAAATTGATCTCAGTTCTTGAAGAGTGTTCATATGAAATGGAGTCCTCTAAGAGTTCACTCACAGTGGGAACACTTGAGAAATCCCAGTCCTTCTATTATCCACAGTCTGGGTTAAGATTTGTGTCCTGCTGTTGGGCCCCAAACTGGAATGTTCAAGGTTGAAATCTGAAACTGGCCTCTGTATGTGGAAGGCAAGTAAAGACTGGATACAGAATCCAATCGCTCCAGATTGACAGGCAACAGGTTTAAGAAGCAAAGGAACTTATACACAGGATGTGTCATGGGTACCACAAGGTGAGTAGGTCTTCACACTGCCTGCCAAAATTTTAAAAGCTTATACAGAGGACTAGATTTTGTCACATACACAATTCAAATGGCTTCAACAATGCCTTACCCTCTCCAGTCTGTGTCCCTGGAACAGCTCCTGGAGTGGGAATGGTGGGCAGAGTGCACGTTCCAATGATGGGGGAGGGGCAAGGAACCTCTAACTGCCTGAGTCCAGTTCTTCAGTCAATCCAAGGTCACAGCCTTTTGATGACCTTCTCCAACACCTGCCAACCAATACTAAGATCAAGATCAAAGACCTCCGAGGTAACTTTTGAGGTCCTGTCTATCCCTGGAGTGACCGAACATCCAAAATGTCAGTGTGATTTGCTCTTTCAGATATCTCTCTCTGCCTGATCTCTAGTCCATGGACTGATGGTCAACTTGCCTCATCTCAGTCTCTATTCATGATTGCAGCTTCTTCCTGAATCTTCTATCCTCTCTCTCTCTCTCTCTCTCTCTCACACACACACACACACATATAAATAGATACTTTAGGACATGATAGGTGTAATTATAACCTTTAAGAATGACTAGATCTGCTGTCCTTATTTTTCTCCCCATTCTACCCTACACGTACTACTTGGGATTCTAACATAAAATAACTGTTTTCTCAGAACCCCATTTTGGATCATTATGTCCCTGCCCTCTTTCCTTGTACTGTATATCTTTATATAGTTATACAGCACCTTTAGAGAGGCCTTTCTTACATTTTTATTATTTGTGCAATCATATTTAACATGATTTACTGAATGCTTTCTATATTCCAGGAATTTCTAAATACTTTGTATTTATCATGTTTTTCCTCTAGTATATACATAGAAAATAGGATAATACCTAACACATAGGTCCTATTAATATTTGTTGAATGATTATAACATTATCCTAATTTACAGTAGTAAAATTGACTTATAGAAACAGCAATTTGACCAAAATGCAGAATTCTAGTTCTTAGTTTTCTTTTCACAACTAGTTTTAAGCTGCTATTATTACCCTGGCTTTTTGTCAACTACCTTTGTGTTTTTCTTTTGGTGTTTCTTATGTTTAAGTTCCCATCATGACAATAACTTTCCTTCTTCTATTTTGCAATTAAAACTAACAAAAATATAGTCATTTAACTTCACAGAGTTCTTTGTTCCTTATAATCCAAGATATTGTTTTAAAATATTATTTGGCATTTCCTTCTCCAGGGGATCTTCCCAACCCAGGGATCGAACCCAGGTCTCCAGCATTGCAGGCAGATGCTTTAACCTCTGAGCCACCAGGGAAGCCCCAGAAGAATTAAAGATTTTAAAATAAAAAAAAATAATAAAATTGAATAAAATTTAAAAAAAATTATTTGGCATATTTTCCATTTCAGTAATTTTAGTTTCACTTTCATCATTAAAGCTAATCTAATTTATCCAACTGTAAACAAGAACTTTTTTCAGAAATTCACTGTATAGAAATTATATGTCAATTAAAAAAAAAAAAAAAAACAGGCTGAGGGCCATTGTCCTGGACAAGAGAGTATAAAAATCACAGCAAACTTTTGGCTTTGAGTTTCAAAAAAAGTTTCTAGAAGCTGATTAAAGAATAAAATATTTTTTTAAAAAGATAAATGGAGTATAACTTTTTAAAATAAATGATTATCAAGCTCTTTTATATAGTTATTTACTATTTATTATAGATTTTTACTTATCACTACATAGAATCTTATTATTTGAGCTCTTCAAGGGTATGTATGTATGTGTGTATACACATTTCATTACATTTGCAACATTTTGACTTGAGAGAAAACTTATTGACCCAAAATGAATTTTAATTGCAAGATAAAGAGAAGTTTACCAATGAATTCTAAAATATCAATTACTTATGTATTAATTGTTTCATTTATATAAATTACAATTTCAGATAATTCTAATAGCCCAGGCACTTCATTTTCACTGTATTAATTATTCAGTGGTTGTATAGATTTCAAGTATCCATAAGGACCTGGAAAAGTCTTATCAAAATGTATATTGCTAAGCCTCATTATACAAATTCAAAGTCAGCATATCATTGAGGGCCTAGAAATCTGAAATCAACAAGCACCAAAGGTGTTTTGATGTATAAAATACAAGCATCACATCAGTGAAATAAGGACTAGTCAGAATGGCCTGGACAAGGATAAAGAAGGCCAAACTTCTAAATCTCACTTAAACTTGATTGATCTTGTGATCATTAGAAAATAATTTAGTTATTTAATTTTGCTGTATTATCCTTAGCCCTAATATGAGCAAATTGAATTTGTATTTTCAACAAGGAAAATTTTATGTAACCCTTAAAATTTTCACAATTTTTAATCTATAATATATTAATTGTATTAAATTCAAAGTTAAAATGCAAGTTTTTTCCTCTCTAATAATCTCATTTATGGTCAAGAATGAAAATTCAAATTGTATCCAATTTATAAGAAATAAGTTTCTGTATTTAAACCTAAGATTATGAGATCTCTGTATTTATGATTTTGTGATTTGAGGATATTCAAAGTAATTTAGAACCTTTTGGTATTATTAAATAGAAATCTTCATTTTAAAAGGTCTAATTCATATACTATATAAAATAATTTCTATATAACCCTAATTCCACTTAGCTAAAATGCAATTATATAACCCTCTCCCTCTTTCTCTCTTTTATTTTTTCAAGAAGGACAGCAAGCATAAGCAAACAAAAAAGCTATGTCTAAGCTAAAACACAAAGAAGCTCTTTAATTTCCTTGATTTGTCATAGAGTACAGGGTTCGTTCAAGGACAATCTAATGCCTGCATCTACAGAATGACTCAAGACAATATGTATAACACAATAATTCCAGGAGCTTATTTATCAATGACAGCTTGTCTTTGGCCACTATAACTTATAATATAAGGGAAGCATGTTGATACTTGTAAAACATATCCAAGACATGAAAGCAAAAACAAAACATGGGCATGTCAACATTTAGTTTACCTGAAAAAAATCTGTGAACAGAATTCTGGTAGCATAAATAATACTAATAATATCAAACCTTAATTATGTGTCCTACAGTATCAAAATATGTTTTAATATGTCAGTGTTACAATTAGAGAAGATATCAATTGGTATAACAGTTTTTATCTTCTTGCAGAGACATCCCAAAACTAATAAATATCAGATTCATCACTGGAATCCAGAGACTTCTTTCACTAAATCATGCTCTCAGATTAAATCTCTCAGAGTAAATAAGAAATTTTTCATCACTCATGTAATGCAGCCTTCCCTTAACTACATCTGCTCCAATCACCTTCATTTCTACCATGTTACATGTCACCATTAACAATGGTTTTTGCTGATTTTTCTTTATGTATAATGAGAAAGTATACTCCATAAACATGGCACCATATCTACTCTGTTCTCTATGGTATTATCTTGAAGAATGCTTAGAATGGAATAGATGCTTCTTAGTTTTGTTTACTGATTAAATAACAAATTAAAAGTATATTTTTCTTTTGCTTTCATTGCTTTTCTTTTATTTCTTTTCTTCATTTCATTTAAAAAAATGAACAGCACATTTCCTATTTATAGCCTAGTTTTGCTTCTGAAAAAAGTCATGGCAAGACTTGTTTTTGGTACAGTAAAGGAGATTCTTGAAACATATCCATTTATAGTTGTTGGGAACCGTGAAGGGTCTGAGACTTTACCCTACTCACAAGCTAACAATATAGCTGGCCATTGTTTTATAGATATTGACAGAAACCACAAGACTCCTGAAGCAGAGAAAAAGCAATGTATTACTCAAGGCACAGCAGGAAGCATAAGCTTCAAGTTCACATCAGTTTCCCTCACTACCCAAGACCTGTGGTCTAAGTACAGAGGTCTAAATGATTCTGTACACACAGCAGTTTGTGTAGCAACAGAGGAAGCTTAACCTTAGGAAAACCCCAATCTTATAAGGGAGGCTATTGACAAACTTTGTAGACATTAGCTTTAGTTTCTTCTTCAGGAAGTAAACTCATTCTCTTCCCTGGAGGGACTCACCATCTTCATCGTCCAAGGCTGGTTATAATACAAATATCCTTGGGAACATAGTCTAGAACATGGTTAACAAAACCATTCAGAAACCCAAAAGATTCAAGGAAAATTATCTTCCCAAAATGGCCTGAATCAGATAAAATATAACAGATGTATGTACCTTTTATTTTACTTGAGATTCTTTTCCTTTCAGTTATCATGAATTGGTCTGCATGTAAATTACAACAAAATGATTCAGTTTGATAAAGATGCTCCTATAATGATGGGACTGAAAGGAGATACAACCAGCCTAAAGGAAACCAGTCCTGAATATTCATTGGAAGGACTGATGCTGAAGCTGAAAACTCCAATACTTCGGCCACCTAATGTGAAGAAATGACTCATTGGAAAAGACCGTGATGATGGGAAAGATTGAAGGCAGGAGGAAAAGGGGAAAACAGGATGAGATGGTTGGATGGCATCACCGACTTGATGGACATGAGTTTGAGTAAGCTCCAGTAGTTGATGATGGACAGGGAAGCCTGGCTTGATGCAGTCCCTGGGGTCACAAAGAGTCGGACATGACTGAGCGACTGAACTGAACTGATAATGATGTGGTTCAGTTGGTAAATAATCTACCTGCAATGCAGGAGACCTAGGTTCCATCCCTGGGTTGGGACAATCCCCTGGAGAAGGGAAAGGCTACCCATTACAGTATTTTTGCCTGGAGAATTCCATGGACTGTATAGTCCATGGGATCACAAAGAATTGGATAAAACTGAGTGACTTTCACTTTCATAATGATGTTAGACAGGGAAAAAATGAACAATGTAATCATTTACATGTTTCAAAAACACTTCTGTTTCCTTATTAATATTTTTCTACCAGATGTGAAGCATCAACATTTTAGAAAACACTCTGATGCTGGGAAAGATTGAAGGCAGGAGGAGAAGGGGATGACAGAGGATGAGATGGTTGGATGGCATCACTGACTCGATGGACAGGAGTCTGAGCAAGCTCTGGGAGATGGTGAAGGACAGGGAAACCTAGTGTGCTGTCGTCCATGAGGTCACAAACAGACATGACTGAGAGACTGAACAACAACAACAAATTTGCTACTCTGATATTTTTATATTTTCAGAATTAGTGTTTGGTCTTTCAGCAATTTTCCAACATAGATTATACCACTCTAAGTTTTATATTTGAATATCTATGAATAAATAATCTTGGAAATACACACTTCCTAAGTCAATGTTGATAAACTGCTTTGTAGATGCAAGGCAATTGATTGTCACTGTGCAAAATGTTTAAAAAGTGTGTCTGACCCCTGCGGATGAGAAATCAGCTGCAACAAATTTTATTTGATCAAAGTGTGTGAGATTGCATGTGAAGTTAGGGAATAAACTGACCACTTGTAAGTGAAAAGAATTATTTAAAATGGTGGTGATATACATTCAATAGGTTAAACAATTAAAAAAAAATATCAGTACCATATTTCCCATACAAACTACAATTAGGATACAATTAAAGGGGTAGCATTCAAAAGTAAGGTGATTGATACAATTTGAGGTTCAGTAGTTATACACATAAATGGCATCAAAGAGCATGGCATACAGTTTGGAAACATTGTATCAGTGTATGTGCAAATACTTGTAAAAAAATTATACAGATGAAACAGATGGCAGAGTAAGAGGATGTGGGACACACTTCCTCCAAGAGTGCATCAAAAATGAGTGTACATGTGGAAAAAAATCTCACTGAAAACGAACTAGAAACTATTAGAAAAGCTCCTATACAAACAAGCCTGTGGGAAATTGAAAAGGAGAATTGAGTAGGATAGGAAGAGAAGGGGTCACCTTGGACCCAGTGACCCTGCGGTGGGGACTCAGGGAGATCACAGTGGTGGAGGTCACCCCATGGAGTGTGTGACTCAAGCCTTAAAATGAACTCACCAGTCCTGCGAAGACAAGTCCCTCTGGCCAGTTGGAGGGCCATTGGGTCTGACAGGAGGGCTCTGGGAAGCCTGGACTCCACTTGCAGCAGTGCAAATTCACTGGGTGCAAATGCTTCTAAAGAGGTGGGGAGGGCTGCTGGAGTGACCACCTGGATCCCAGGACCACCCTGGAATGTGGCCCAGCCTGAGTCAAGTGACTGCTCCAGCTCTGCTTACTTCACATCACGCCTTCACACTAGACAAAGGGCAGCCTTGACCAGAGAGAGAGTTCAGCTGGGGGACACAGACATGACTCAGACCAGGGTGGCGTCTGTGTGGGCTAGGGTGGCCTTCACTTAGGCAGCATGTAGGCGACAGTCCCAGTCTCTGAGAGTGTCCACCTGTATGCATGCTGAGAACCCCCACAGCCCTTGTCCGCCCTGCGGCACGGCTCCACAGAGGGAGGGCTGGCGGAGAATGTGCATTGCGGTCGGCTGTGCGGGACGAGGGAGACTCAGGCCTGAGGCTGCGTCTGAGCAGCGAGCGGGCTACCGTTGCTGCCACTTACATGGACGGAACGTTGGAGGCAGCCGCGACCTCTGTCGGTGGCCAAGCTGCCTCGGCCTGTGCCGTCACAGGATGACAGACCACACCGGCCCCTCCTGGTTCACCACTGACCCCCGCCGGGTCAAGGGTCCCAGAGCTGGGAGAGGGGAGAGCACATACTTAAAGGGAGCTGACGCAGCTTGGATTCACACCTCAGACCCAGCTCCAGCTCTAGACCCTCTGTCTTTGTCCCCACACTCTACCCAGGAGATAGCTTGCCAGCACACTGAGGAAAAGACGTTACTGTGTTCACACCGGTCCAGCTTTCCCACCAAGGCACTGGGCACACACAGCTCATACAGGGGCACTCCCTCATAAGGCCACAATTTCAAGACCACAGTGGGTAAAAATAAAACATCATCTATGTTCACAGAGACAGAGAAAATTAAGCAAAAGAAGACAGAGAACTAGTCAAATCCTGAAAAATATAATGACAGAAATAATTTACCAGATAAAGAATTCAAAGCACTAGTAATGAGAATGGTAATTGAATTATGGAAATGAATAGATTAACACAGTGAGAATTTTAATAAGAAAGTAAAAAATATATTTAAAAAAAAGATCCAGGAAGGACTGGAGAATATAATATCTAAAGTTAACAAAAAAATACTAGAAGGACTAAATAGAATACATAAATCATCTGGAAAATAGAATAATGGAAATCACCCAATCAGATCAGCAAAGAGAAAAACAAAAGAAAAAGTAAGAACAGTTTAAGAGATCTCTGAAATAACATAAAGCATTATAGGGGTCCTAGAAGGAGAAGGAAGAGAAAAGGTAGTAAAGAATATATTTGATAAAATGATGGCAGAAAATTTTCCAAACCTGATTAAGGAAACAAATGTCCAGGTACAGAAAGTGCAGTGAGTCCCAAACAAGATGAATACAAAAAGATCCACACCAAGACACATCGTTATTAAGATGGTAAAAGTTAAAGAGAGAATTTTAGAGGCTGCAAGAAGGAATTCCCTGGTGGTTCAGTGGTTGGGAGTCCACCTTTCCATGCAGGGGTTGTGGATTCAACCCTTGGTCCAGGATCTGGAGCCTGAATGCCACAAGGTGGGTAGGCCCGTGTATCACAACTCCTGAGCTCCTGCTCTAGAGCTCACATGCCACAACTACTGAGCCCACATGCCCTAGAGCCTGTGTCTGCAACAAGAGAAGCCACCATGATGAGACGCTTGTGCGCCACAACTAAAGAGCAGCCCCTGCTTGCCACAACTAAAGAAGAGCCCACAAGCATCAGTGAAGATACAGCACAGCCAAAAACAAATATAATTAATACATTAATTTAAAGTATCAGTGACCCTGTAAAGGCTACAAGATAAAAAGAGCGATATGCAAGGGAACTACCATAAGTGTATTGGCTCATTTTTCTGCAGAAACTTTGCAGACCAGAGCAAGTGGCGTGATATACTCAAAGTGCTGAAAGAAAAAAAAAAAAAAATACAGCCTAGGATACTATGTTCAACAAGATTACTATTTAGAATTGAAGGAGAAATAAATACCTTTCCTGAGAAGCAAAACTAAAAGAGCTCACCAATACTAAACCTATACTAACTTAAAAAAAAATAATAAATTAGTCTTATGGGGTCGCTAGGAGTCGGACACGACTGAGCGACTTCACTTTTCACTCTTATGCATTGGAGAAGGAAATGGAAACCCACTCCAGTGTTCTTGCCTAGAGAATCCCAGGGATGAGGGAGCCTGGTGGGCTGCCACCTATGGGGTCACACAGAGTCGGACACCACTGAAGCGATTAAGCCGCAGCAGCAAGTGGAAAAGAAAAGGCTGACAAGAAGTAATAATCTTGTAGATCTTTTATAATGTGTTTGAACCTAAATTATTACAATGTTTAAACTAGTAGATTTAACTGTAGGTTAACATATATGAACCTCAATTTAATAAAAAATCAAAAACCTACAATAGATACACAGATACTAGAAAGAAAGGAATACAAGCATAACACTGAATAAAATCATCAAAACACTAGGGAAGAGAAAACAAGAAATGTACAGAGAAGAACTACAAAAAATGTAAAAAGAAGAACAAGCGATGAAGTGGCAATAAATACGTAACTATCAGTAGCCAATTAAAAGGCTTCCCAGGTGGCACTAGAGGTAAAGAACCCACCTGCCACTGTTCGAGACATAAGAGGCATGGGTTTGATCTCTGGGTCAGGAAGACCCCCTGGAGAAGGGAATGGTAATCTACTCCTGTCTTCTTGCCTGAAGAATTCCAAGAACAGAGGAGCCTGGTGAGCTACTGTCCATGGGGTTGCAAAGAGTCAGACATGACTGAGCAACTATGCACATATACATACATGAGTTTATATTATATAATAACCTACTATGGTTCATATCATTGGAAATATTTTCCCCCTGTCAGTAAGTTGTCTTTTCATTTTGTGAATGGTTTCCTTTACTGAGCAAGAGCCTTTAAGCTTAACTAGGTCCCATTTATTTTTCATTTTTGTTTTTATTTCTTTTGCTTTAAGAGTTAGATAAAAAATATATATCTACAATTTATGCCAAAGAGTGTTCTCCCTGTGTGTGTGTTCAGAGAAGGCAATGGCACCCCCACTCCAGTACTCTTGCCTGGAAAATCCCATGGATGGAGGAGCCTGGTAGGCTGCAGTCCATGGGGTCTTGAAGAGTTGGACACGACTGAGGGACTTCACTTTCACTTTTCACTTTCATGCATTGGAGAAGGAAATGGCAACCCACTCCAGTGTTCTTGCCTGGAAAATCCCAGGGACGGGGGAGCCTGGTGGGCTGCCGTCTATGGGGTCGCACAGAGTCGGACACGTCTGAAGCAACTTAGCAGCAGCAGCAGCAGCAGTGCGTGTGTTTCTCACATAAATGAGAAAGTGCCTGTTTTACTTTATCTGTTATTTTGTTAAGTAAAGTTTTTATGTTGCATTAAAAAATCTATAATAGACAGCTCATGCAACTCAACAAGAAAAAATTAATAATCTGATTTTTAAAATGAGCAGAAGACCAGAAGAGACATTCCCTGCCCCCCGCAAACAAGACATACAAATGACAAACAGGCACATGAAGAGATAGTCAGCACTGCTAATTATTAGAAAAATGCAAATCAACATCATTATGAGATATCACCTTACACCCATCAGAATGACTATCCTCCAAAAGATCACAAATGTTGGAAAGGATATTGGGAAAAGGGAACCCTTGTACACTGTTGGTTGGAATATAAATTGGTGCAACTACTATGGAAAAGTCTATATAGATCCCTCAAAATACTAAAAATAGTGCTAACATATTATCCATCAATTCTACTGCTGTGTATATGGCTGAAGAAAACAAAACAGTAATTCAAAAAGATACATCACCCTAATATTTGTAACAACATTATTCACAATAGGTAAAATATAGAAGCGACCCAAATGTCCATCAACAGATGAATTCCAAAAGAAGATATGTATACATTTATAATGGGTTATTACTCAAACATACAAAGAGTTAAATTTGCCATTCACAACAACATGGATGGACCTAGAGGTTATTATGCTTAGTGAAATAAGACAGAGAAAGACAAATACTATATGTTATCACTTATATGTGAAATCTAAAAAAATAGAAAACAACAGAAAAAACTCTAAACAACATGAATGTTCATAAAAGACAGATAAAGAGTCACAGATACAGAAAACAAACAAATGGATACCAATGGGGAGAGGGAAGGTGGGAGTGGTAGGATAAGGGCATTGGATTCAGGGATACAGACTACCATTTATAAAAGAGATAAACAACAGTGATTTATTATACAGCAGAGGGAAATATAGACATTATTCCTTATAACTTTAGTGTCTAATCTACAAAAAACACTGAACCATTATGCTGTATACTGGAAACTAACATAATATTGTATATCAACTATATTTCAATAAAAACAGAAAGATTTGGCTTCCCTACATTGGAGAACATAATTAATGAAAAGAGGTAGTAGGTTAGTTGACTTAGAAAAGGAACATGCGATTATTGATGAATTAAACAAAAAAACTTTAAAAATAAGCAATGTAGTGTTAGGCACTTCTAACATAAGTGAAATTAAAATAAGGAATGCATTTAGAGAATGTTTATGTGAAGTTCTTAAAATTAAACTGGAATAGCAAGCAACAAAGAGGGTCTTAATGTATATTAAGATCCCAATTAGTCACAATATTAGGAAGGAAATCTTTGTTTAAAAAGGAGGAAATACCTTGACAAATGGAAGTGATTTTATTTTGTATATTAACAAGAAATAAGTAAAACAGCACAATTTATAATTAGACCAGTAGTGGTAATTGATATCAAGAGATGAACAAGATATGGTAATACTTCAGAGAAACAGCAGCATATATTTTACAGCTAGAAAATTAAACATAAGTTTTTATATGCAGTACCCTCTAATTCTCCTTTTATAGGAGAATTTCAGGAAAATTGGAAATATCGAGGGAATATTTCACCCAAAGATGGGCACAATAAAGGACAGAAACAGTAGAGACCTAGTAGAAACAGAAGAGATCAAGAAGAGTTGGAAAGAATACATGGAAGAACAGTGCAGAAAAAATCTTGAACCAGATAACCACATGATGTAATCACTCACCCAGAGCCAGACCTTCTGTAGTGTGATGTCAAGTGAGCCTTAGGAAGCGTTGCTGTCAGTAAAGCCAGTAGATGAGATGGAACTCCAGTAAAGCTATTTAAAACCCTAAAAGATGATGTATCAAAGTGCTACACTCAATATGTCAGCAAATTTGGAAAACACAGGAGTGGCTGCAGGACTGAAAAAGGTCAACCTCATTCCAGTTCTGAAGAAGGGCATGAAAGAATATTCAAACCGTGGGACAACTGAACTCCTGTCCCATGCTAGTACATGAAGTAAAGTCGCTCAATTGTATCCAACTCTTTGCGACCCCATGGACTGTAGCCTACCACGCTCCTCTGTCCACAGGATTTTCCAGGCTAGAATACTGGAGTGGGTTGCCAATGGTAGGTCATGCTCAAAATCTTGCATGCTAGGCTTCAGCATTATATGAACCAAGAACTTCCAGATATCCAAACTGGGTTTACAAAAGGCAGAGGAACCAGAGATCAAATTGCCAACATTTGCTGGATAATGGAGAAAGCAAGAAAATTCCAGAAAAACACGTCCCTCTGTTTCATCGACTACACCAAAGTCTTTGACTGTATGGATCATAACAGACTGTGGAAAACTCTGAAAGAGATGGGAATACCAAACCATCTTGCCTGTCTCCTGAGAAACCTGCATGTGGGTCAAGAAGCAACATTTAGAACCCAATATGGAACAACTGCCTGGTTCAGGATTGAGAAAGGAGTACAGCAAAGCTGTTAATTGTCACCCTGTTTATTTAACATCTATGCTGAGCACATCATGAGGAATGCCAGGCTGGATGAGTTACAAGCTTGTATCAAGATAGGTGGGACAAGCATCAACAACCTCAGATATGTGGGTGATACCACTCTAATGGAAGAAAGTGAAAAGGAACTGAAGCATCTTTTGATGAGGGTGAAGGAGAAGAGTGAAAAGGCCAGCTTAAAACCACATATTCAGAGAAGGCGATGGCACCCCACCCCAGTACTCTCGCCTGAAAAATCCCATGGATGGAGGAGCCTGGTGGACTCCTTAAAAAATCTAAAATTATGGCATCCGGTCCCATCATTTCATGGCAAATAGAGGGGGAAAAGGTGGAAACATTAACCAATTTCCTCTTCTTGGGCTCTAAAATCACTGGTGACATTCATGATGACTGCAGGCATAAAATCAGAGGATGATTGCTTCTTGACAGGAAAGCTATGACAAACACAGCCAGTGTGTTGAAAATCAAAGACATCACTTTGCAACAAAAGTCTGGATTGTCAAGGCTATGGTCTTTCCAGTGGTCACATACAGTTGTGAGAGCTCTCTCTCTATATATGTGTGTGTATATATATAAAGAAGGCAGAGCACCAAAAAACTGATGCTTTTGAACTGTGGTGCTATAGAAGACTCCTGAGAGTCCATTGGACTGCAAGGAGATCCAACCAGTCCATCCTAAAGAAAATCAACCCAAAATACCTCCAGTATTTTGGCCATTTGGTGAGAAGAGCTGACTCATTGGAAAAGATCCTGATCCTGGGAAGACTGAGGGCAGAAGAAGAGAGTGTCAGAGGATGAGGTGGCTGGATGGCATCACCCATGCAATGGACACGAACTTGGGCAAATTTCGTGAGATGGTGAGGGACAGAGAGGCCTGGTGTGCTGCAGTCCATAGGGTAGCGAAGAGTCCAACACCACTGGGGAACTGAAAAACAAGGGAATACATTACACGTATAATAATTATCAACGTGTCATTTGGTCCATATTTCAGTAACAGGAATGGACACAACTTTAGCACACAAATAAGAATCAGTTACTGCAGTACCCTGAGCTGTTTTCCTGGTTGTTCTTGTATCTTGTTTTCCTCTGATCAACGACTGAAACACAGTTACAGGCTAGTAACTAGTAACGTGGAATTGTTGTTCATTATGTAATTAGAAATTGTTACAACTGACTATTGTAAGTGACTTCTTTTCAAGGATAAATTTACATTAAAATATTTCAATTGTCAAGGAAATGACTGTGGCTATGCTTTCAGAATGTGAATGAAAATAGTCATTATTTCTCCTACTCACATCACAGCATAGGGTGAATGTACCCTAGAACCCCAGCAGAGTCCAGAACCACAGTTTTTGTGTGTGTGTTTTTTTTTTTTCCTAAATTGTAAAATAGAAGGTGAGGTTAGGTAATCTCTAACTTTCATTCCAAGTAAAGGATGATGTACTATCCTAGATAAGATCCTGGAGCAAAAATATTAAAGAAAAAAACTAAGGAGATATAAAATGAGTATGAATTTAATTATAAGCTACTGATATTTGTTCATTTATTTTAACAAATTTATCATATTAAGATGTTAATAATGAGAGAAACTAGGTACAGTGTATATGGGAACTCTGTTCTATTGTTGCAATTATTCTGTAAAGTTCTCTCTACTGAGTTAAGTTTACTTAAAATTAGATATTTCACAGAATATTTAAAATGTTTTTAATCAAGGTAAGGAGCTTATCTATTAACCCTCAAATTTTTGTTGTGTCCATTTTTGGTTCCCTGAAGCCCCTTCTCCATTTTCAGGTAATCACTAATATGCTTTCTGCTTAAGTGGAATAAATTTTGATTTTTCTAGAGTTTTATAAAAAAAAAAAAATCCTTCAGATGCACTGTTTTTGGTCTTTATTCAACCAGCATAATTAATTTGGATTTATTTCATCCAGCATAATTACTTTGGTATCCAGTCATTTAGTTATGCATTTCAGTGGTTCAATTCATTCCTTAGTGCTTCTGGATAATGTTATTTGTATGAAAGTTTCAATACCACAATTCTTCTCTCCATGGATCTATCAATGGATCTCTGAAGTTTTGGGGTATTATATATAAAGCTACTAGAAACATCACTGTATATGTTTTTATATGCATTTATAATTTCATTTCCCATTGGTACATACTTAGAACTAGCATGGCTACACTGCTTGTTAGCTGCAATTTTAAAATTTTAAAGAAAGTTCCAAGCAAAAAATTTGTAGTAATATTTTACATTTCAACTAACAGTGTATGAGATTTCTAGTCACTCTATAACCACTCCAGTACTTAAATTGGCAGTCTTTTTTTAAATTATTATTTTAGCAATATAATAGATGTACAATACTATCTCATTATTGTGCTAATTTACATTTTTCAAATCACTACTGATGTTGGACATCTTATGTGTTATTTGACCTCCATGTGTCCTCTTGAGCCAAATATTTGTTCAGATGTTTTGCCTATTTTGTAATTGGGTTGTTTTCTTATTATTCAGTTTTGAATGGTTTTATAATCTAGAAGTATAAATCCATTATCACATGTGCCTCTGCATAATTAATAAGTAGGAGTCTTTATGGTGACTATTCTTAGAAGACAAATATCTCTAAATTTTTGGCCAAAGAGGAGGTCTATCTATTTATTTATACACTCATTTCTTTGCCACAATTACTTCCAAATTCTTTACCTCCTGGCCATTTGTCAGCTATAGTCCATGAATCAATGTACATTTTAACTTTGGGTCATGTTTCCTGAATGAAACATATATCATGAGAATTTCATCCAGTAAGAGGATTAGCTATATCATTCTTCAAGGCTACTCCTTCTGGCCTGTGCTAGAATATTGTGCAGAACCCTCTGAAAAATAACTTCAGAATTATTAATCTAAAGAAAATGTAATATTAAGAATATAACAAAAGACAAGTGGTTTAGGTGCATAGTGGCAGTATAGCTGAAATCAACATACAGGAAGTGTAAAACAACTTCTTGTGTTAATTGTGTATTAGAGATTTCCTAGCTAATATAGCATATGCCACTATCACTGAATAATACAATGTTATTGGACTCTCCCAAATTTATAAATAACTAGAAGGCCAAAGCTCAAGTGGTTCTCCATTGTATTCAATAGCAATCCAGAAAGTGTTTTTCAAAAGGTAGCTAATTATTTTGTAAAGAAGGTAGGGATTGTTGTAAACCTCCAATTATTGATATAATCCTCTTAACTCAGCTTGCCATTATTCCACATATTTTAGACATGACTTTTTAGATTCTGGTGAGATATTTAAGTCTGTGTACTAAACTATGACATAAAATACAACAGCTGGCCAGCTGGCCCAACTTCACTACTTAGGTCTTCTTCACTGAATTGTAAAGTTCAGTAAGGCTAAAACAAAAATTGCCACTCTCGCATTCACAACTTTGATAGCAACAGCTCTCTGTAATTCTCCTGAGGCTGCTTTTGTGGCAGAGAGAGAACATTCTAAAAGTTTCCCCCTTGCTTCTTGCACATGGGCTCTAATTCCCTTCATAGATCATGGACAAATTGCAAGCATCATGGCAGTTGTGAAGCATAGCTAGTCAAAGGATAACACAGAAACTAAAGAAATAAGTACATTTTGGATACCTTATTGTATCTTATTTGGGTAGAACTTATGCTACAAATCCATTTATTATCTGCTGCTTATTCAGTGCTCTGTTTGGTGAACTGTAGTGGCACTCAAGATGCATAGGAAGTAGTTTACAAAACTCTTCATAAGGTCTGACTATTTTTTTGTTTCCCTGTATTCATACTTTCTCAAGGAAACTAGTAGATGATTCAGTGCTTATGATCATAAGCTATGTTTATAGTGCTTAAGATCAATTTAGATGTCTTCCTCAAGGGTACTTGTCCTCCCATTTATTGAAAGGACTCTGAGTCTATGATCCGACGTCTGGAAGGTGGCAAAGGACTGTGACTCTATTGTAGTGTATCAACAATAAATTAAGCTTGCCAGACTTAGAATTATTAAATTTATGCAAATTAAACTAGCCTTTTGTGAAATATGCAAATATTTCATTCTTCGTATTCCATAAATATTTTTGCTTCTAAGGAGATATTTAAGAATCAAGCTACTTTGTCACTCTTGTTGCAGAAAATCTACCATTCTTCTTTATAGAATATTGATTACAATCATCTTTCTCTTTATCATTAATTCACAAGTAAAAATCCATGGTGGGTGTATTTGATTGATGGAGCCATCACTCTACCTGTAAGGAGGGTAGAAAAGTAATGTTTTAATAAGAATAGAGAATAGCACTTGAGAACTGGTATTGAAATTCTTTACCACCCATCAGCTCTGTGAGTTGAGGGAGTCATTTGTGTACTGTACTTCAGTTTCTTTATCCACAAACTAGGAATAATAGCAACTACCTATGAGGGCCACAGATACGATTCAATTATGTAATTAATATAAAATTCTCTTAACATAAGTTCAGTATATAAGACTCAATTAATATTAGCTTCTTTCCAATAATATCATTATTATTATCATTATTCAACATGTTCAACTTATTCATAGGATAAAATCCTCTGCTCTCTCCAATATTCATAAGGTCAGAAAGTTCCCACATTTAGAAGTGCAATTGTGGTATCTTGAGTCAAAAAGAATAACAGTGCTATATAAATTAAGCATTCAATTTACAGTTTATCAATCAAAGCTTTCTTTCATTCATTTCATCCTACCTATCTAAAACATTTTGCCTATTTTCCGTGTTATAATTTACAGCCATCCAAGTCAAGATTTTTGTATCAGGAGCTGTTGACCATCACCTGGCACTCACTGTGCCAATATAATTAAAAGTTTTAGACATTGTCACTATATCATGTAAAACAAGCCTCATTAATTATGTTGCTTTATAATACCATCCTTGATTTTGTGAGTATCACTACCCACATTGCAGTAGTGGTTATAAAAGTAGTGTTAAACTCACTGAGGCAGACATTGATTGACTTATCTACATCATTGCTTATAGAATTATGTTTTTGCAGCCTACAAATAGATAAGATAATAACGGGGGGAAATGAACCACAGCAAAACTAAGGAACTAAAATCTTTTATAAATTAGTCTGCTGATTGTATATAAAGTATTTGTATAACAGTGTTTCAGAGTAGGCATGACTTTGGAGAAGCAAGCTGATGAGAGTCTGGACTTATTATTGGCAGAAAAATATGAATAATAGCTTTGATTTTACAAGGAAAAATAATCAGAAGTACTTTGTGATGGGCATTAAATAGGATTGCAGCTTGATTAGGACTATATCCAAGTGATTATTGATATAAATGGTTCAGTTTAGTTCAGTTCAATTCAGTCGCTCAGTCGTGTCCAACACTGCAATCCCGTGAATCACAGCAAACCAGGCCTCCTTGTCCAACACCAACTCCCGGAGTTCACTCAAACTCACGTCCATTGAGTCGGTGATGCCATCCAGACAGCTCATCCTCTGTTGTTCTCTTCTCCTCCTGCCGCCAATCCCTCCTAGCATCAGAGTCTTTTCCAACTCTTCACATGAGGTGGCCAAAGTACTGGAGTTTCAGCTTTAGCATCATTCCTTCCAAAGAACACCCAGGACTGATCTCCTTTAGGATGGACTGGTTGGATCTCCTTGCAGTCCAAGGGACTCTCAAGAGTCTTCTCCAACACCACAGTTCAAAAGCATCAATTCTTTGGTGCTCAGCTATTTTCACTGTCCAACTCTCACATCCATACATGACCACTGGAAAAACCATAGCCTTGTCTAGACGGACCTTAGTCAGCAAAGTAATGTCTCTGCTTTTGAATATGCTATCTAGGTTGGTCATAACTTTTCTTCCAAGAAGTAAGCGTCATTTAATTTCATGGCTGCAATCACCATCTGCAGTGATTTTGGAGCCCCCACCCCCCAAAAAATTAAATCTGACACTGTGTCCACTGTTTCCCCATCTATTTCCCATGAAGTGATGGGACCAGATGCCATGATCTTCGCTTTCTGAATGTTGAGCTTTAAGCCAACTTTTCACTCTCCTCTTTCACTTTTATCAAGAGGCATTTTAGTTCCTCTTCTCTTTCTGACATAAAGGTGGTGTCATTTTCATATCTGAGGTTATTGATATTTTTCCCAGTGATCTTGATTCCAGCTTGTGCTTCTGGCAGCCCAGCGTTTCACATGATGCACTCTGCATATAAGTTAAATAAGCAGGGGGACAATATGCAGCCTTGACATACTCCTTTTCCTATTTGGAAGCAGTCTGTTGTTTCATGTCCATAAAAATATCAATTTTGGATTACAGATGATAGGTTCATTATAGGAGTCACTGAGTTTGAATTAGCATGAGTATATTCACAGGCTTCCCTGTGGCTCAGAGGATACAGCGTCTGCCTGCAATGCAGGAGACCCAGGTTCGGTCCCTGGGTTGGGAAGATCCCCTGGAGAAGGAAATGGCAACCCACTCCAGTATTCTTGCCTGGAGAATCCCATGGACAGAGGAGCCTGGGTGGGCTACAGTCCACGGGGTCACAAAGAGTGACTTCGCTTCACATATTCACAGGCTGCTATTGCACCTAGGTATGTAGTTTTGCAAGTTGTCAAGATGCTGGATGAGGAGTTCACAATAAATGTTTACAAGTCATCAATATTGCAATGATTGTTAAGGTCATGAAAGTGGTTGAAACTGTTAAGACTGGAAGTAAATAAGAAGAATAAAAATAATTTAGTAAAATGTCTTCAGGAACACCCTCATCTGGATGTGAGTTTAGGCAAAACAGAAAATATAAGACTTAGAGAGGTGATGAGAAAATGGCCACAGGGTATAATACAGCCCAAGATAGAAGATAGCATGAAACTATTGTACTGTGTGATGCAGAAAAGTCATGGAAGCCAGCGAGAAATGAAAATGTCCCTCCTCAGGAAATACTGCTATGAAATGCAGAAAATAAGGATTTTGAAGTTGAGTATAAATGTTTTCCAAAGTTAATGTATATATGATTAATAGTTTATTAAAAAAAAGAGTTGAGAGAAGAAGGCAGTCATGGAAATAGAATAACTCCTCTGTACACAGAAGAACACCTTCACAAGTACAAAATAAAGAAATGAAGCAAGAAAATTTGTTCATCCAAATACCTTTAACATACAAATAAGAATAGTCACCAAAATCAAAAGAAAAATATTCTCCCAGAGACCCTTGGTCAAATTTCCTAGTTAGAATCCTGACATCCTTTAGTATTCACCATTTAATCACTATTATTTCTCCTCTTTCTAAATAATGAAAGATGAAAATCCAAGTATCTAAGTATCAACTCATTTTCAAATAAATTACTAACAAAAATACTTGAATCAAAAGGTAATTTTCTCATTATAATACTGAAAATGATAATGATTACTAATTTATTTGCTAAATATCCTTTATAATTTATAGCTTCGATTGGAGCTTTCCCAATAAATCTCTTGTATGAAACAATAGATATAATTAGAAGTCATCAATCAATAATTTTTATCTGAAAAATGTCATAAGCAGAGTAAGCATATCTTACTCAATTACTCAATTTGAAATAGGTTCAGTATTGAATAACACATTCTTTAGATTTGCCCTCTAAAAGTTCAGATTTCCAGTTTTGTTTGAACACGGGGTGGGGAGGGGGCGGGAAATGACTATTCTTCATTAGCATAAAAGTGAAATAGAGGTAATAAAGGCTAAAACCAAAAGCAATATACAAGCATAGTGTGTTTTTTTTCTTGACATAGAGATAGAAGATTAGTTTCTGCTAATATTGGTTGGTGTCCTGAAATTTCTACTAAACTGCTATTCTGAAATAGTAAAAATTAGACTTTGCCTAGAGTACATAAGTGAAGTGAAAGTCACTCAGCCATGTCTGACTTTTCACAACCCAATGGACTACACAGTCCATGGAACTCTCCAGGCCAGAATACTGGAGTGGGTAGCCTTTCCCTTCTCCAGAGGATCTTCCCAACCAGGGATCAAACCCAGGTCTCCCTCACTGCAGGAGGATTCTTTACCAGGGGAGCCACCAGGGAAGCCCTGAGTGCATAACTTGTGACCATTGGCAAGAACTCATTGTTAATAGACTTTGATAATCAGAAAATATAATTTAAAATATTTTGGGTATTATATGAAATCATAGATAAATGGGCCAATAAATAAGCATATTTTACTATTATGAATGAATGAATATAGCATTTGAGGCCACGTGTATCCTCCAAATCAGAAACTTCTTTGGTGACCCAGCCAAGTCTTTCTTATAGAGACACCATTCTCAGGAGATAAAGACTGCATTTTATTAAGACAAAGGGTATGGATTTGCGTACACTGGACTCCCCCTAAACAAAATTGGTTGACTAATCTTCAATGTAATGATTATGCCAAAAATAATAATCAGTTTTATGTTTATGTGTTACACTGGTGTGGAGACTTATGATTATGTATTAATTATATTTTAAATTCAAAGATATCATATATTGATTATCAATTGAGGGCTTCCCTGTGGTTCAGATGGTAAAGAATCTGCCTGCAGTGTAGGAGTCTTGGGTTAGATTTCTGGTTTAGAAAGATCTCCTGGAGAAGGAAATTATCCCCCACTCCAGTATTGCTGCCTGGAGAATGCCATGCATAGAGAAGCCTGGCAGGCTACAGCTCATGGGGCTGCAAAGAGTTGGACACAACTGAGTGACTAATGCTATTGACTATTAACACAAAGCCATAAAGGCATTGAGAAAAAAAATTAATTTGCTTTTTTGAAATTATTAAAAGGTAACTAGCTCAAAGCACTTTTATAAAAAAAAATGATCTCAGATCATTCAGAACGTTATTCATTTTTTATTTTAAATTAGATACACCACATGTACTCACACTTGAATGTAGTAACATAGCAAGTAACTTTTGTTTGTAATTAAACATTTGTGCTTTTTTAATGTTAGTAGAAATGTTACATTTTGCCTTCCCTTCAAACTTCTTCCTCCCATTCTTTAGCAGCAGGCAAGGTGTCTGCCTGTCTCTGTAATATGAATAGTTGAACATTTCTTATAAAGAATGGAATACAGTATGCTGTAGGAATTGCATAAAAAATCCTCCCTGAATGGAAAAAAAAGGCTCTGGGACCTTGGATGTCACTTCCAGGAGAGACAAATTTATAAGCATAACAATCTGTCTTTTATAACTGACATCTAAGGTCCCAGAGGCCTTTTCCCTATCGCTAAGGATATTTCACGCATTTCCTACAATATGAAAAACCTGTGAGTGCAACATTTAGACATTTTTGCTGCACATAAAAGGAATTATTTTTTATTTTGTTGTAGATCCATACCCCAAATCAATTTTAATATTAAAGTTTCATCTTTAAAAGAAATGAGACTTCTACAATATTGCAATAAAGAAATGCTAAAAGATTAAGCTTACTTAGCAATTTAATATTTCACCAGGAACTAATAATAAAGAGGCCATCCACCCTTGTAGTGTAACAGTCACCAAGTGAGGTATATTCTCTTTGGGACTCAAAGAGGTGTGGCTGTCACTCACAGAACAGTGGCAAAAACACAAATGACTACTTTAGTGGCCTGAAGAGCTAAGTGAGCTTTGCAAAGTGGTATTTGCCATGGAGTATCTAAGGCATTAAGAAAAATAATAACTGCGGCTCAAGGAGGCTAAATGATACAACACCACAATGCTGCGGAAATTATCCTAAAACTGTTGGAAATCATGTAAATGTCTTGACCAATCAGTGGGGTCATTCAGACACAAAGGCTGATTTCACCTTCAGAGCAAAATTTTTTTTCAAAGGTTCATTTCTGCTTATGACCAAAACTGCACTACTTTGTCAGAGTCAAGCAAGGAATATAATAATATGGATTCAACTGATCTATGAGCATGGGAAAAATCACTTCACTTAAGCTTACTTTTGCTTCTCTAAGCAATGTTTTGTAGTTTTCAGGACACAGGTCTTGTACATATTTAATTATATTAGTTAACAAAATATTGCATATTTAGGGTGCTATTATGTATAGTATTTTTACATTTAATCACAGTTTATTGCTAGTAAATAGAAGCTATAGGTTAACAGCTATATAGGTTGCTCATTTATTCATGCTTTTAATAACAGGGAGTTATCCATTTTAAAAGGGTGAGCTTTATGGTATGTAAATTATGTCAATAAAGTTGACTCAAGAAGAAATATTCAGTGTCCTTACTGTATAAGAGTTAGTTACTCATTTGTGCCTGACTCTTTGCAACCCCACAGACTGTAGCCCTCCAGGGTCCTCTGTTGTAAGATTCTCCAGGCAAGAATACTGGAGTGGGTTGCCATTCCCTTCTCCAGGGGATATTCCTGACCCAGGGATCACACTTGGTTCTTCTGCATTGCAGGCAGATTCTTTACCATCTTGAGCCACCAGGGGACCCCCTTATTGTATGAGATTTTTGTAGACAGAAAAATGAGATATTTCCTGTAACATGTTTATCACAGTCCTAAAAAAAAAATGAGGCTTCCTTGATAGCTATGTTGGAATTTTTGGTAAAGAATCCGCCTGCATTGCAGGAGACGCCGGTTCGATTCCTGGGTCAGGAAGATCTGCTGGAGAAGGGATAGGCTACCTGCTCCAGTATTCTTGGACTTCCCTTGTGGCTCAGCTGGTAAAGAATCTTCCTAATGCTTGACAAAAATTATTATAGCTCTTATCATTATTTTAATTCTGTATAGATACATATTTTCTTTACTATAAACTAAGCATTCATTGTCACATATATACTTGAGAATTCATGTAGAATATTATCTACATATATAAACAGGATATATTACTGGAGATTTTCAAATATTTTAATATTATTGGTAAAGATCCTTATGAATACAAAAATTATCACTGGTTTCAATCTCCAAATGTAGTTCTTTGAAGTTATTCTCAGTTGCCTGCTTTTAATACTCCTGCTCAAACACTTGCCTTGCTTACCCAGAATTTCACTGTTTCACTTTGTTGACAGTTATGGTCAGAAAACTTTCATGTGAGTGCTTTGCTCACATTTTTCTTCAAAGTTATCTGCTGACACTCTTTGTCTTAATCTTTGAGAAGGATGACTGTTTCTTATTGAAAACTTTTGTTGTGCTCCTGTGCTTCACAGTTTATTATTGCAACTACTGTCTCTTTGCCTTCCATCCACGGTATTCTTGGCAATAGAGATTTAAATTCCTCTAGAGATGAATTTATTTATATGCATATTAAGTACAAAAATAAAGTAAGAGTAATAGTAATAATTATACATACATGTAGGGCTTCCCAGGTAGCTCAAACAGTAAAGAATCTGCCTGCAATACATGAGACCTGGGTTCAGTCCCTGAGTTGGGACGATCCCCTGGAGAAGTGCATAGCAATCCACTCCACTACTCTTTCCTGGAGAATTCCATGGACAGAGGAGCATGGTGGGCTTCAGTCCATGGGGTCATGAAGAGTTGGACACATCTGAGCAACACACATACATATATATATATACATTTATGTATAATGTATCACATGACAGGGAGTCAAGTGGTACATATATACAGAAGTATACAGGCTTCCCTGGTGGCTCAGAGGTTAAAGTGTCAGCCTTCAATGTGGGAGACCCGGGTTCAATCCCTGGGACGGGAAGATCCCCTGGAGAAGGAAATGGTAACCCACTTCAGTATTCTTGCCTGGAGAATCCCATGGACAGAGGATCCTGGTGGGCTACAATCCATGGGGTCGCAAAGAGTTGACTGAGCGACTTCACTTCACTACACATACAGTTCTATATACACATGTATATATAGTTGAATCCACAAAACAAGTAGGGACTGGGTGCTAATTATATTTCTATTTGCAACTAAATTTGTAGAACAGAGTAATTAAATGGCTTCTCTAAATTATGACCGTGTTTAAGCAGCCTCATACTGAGGCAGTCTGCATTCTTGTAACTAGAATCTCAAACATTATATTCTCTTATGATTCAAAATTCTCTTTTTTGATAAGATGAGTAATATTAAATTAGTTACAATGAATTACAGAACTTAAATGATCCATGGTTAAATCAATTCATTTTATATCCTGGAGCAAAAATATAATGATAGGCATAGACTTCATATTTTTAACATTTAAGTTCAAGGTGACTATATTCAGAACTTACATTCAAACTTATATAATGTAGCTTCAGATTACGCCTTTAAAATGTTAGTCCTTCTTGGACAATTAACTTGGATTCCAAGTAAGATTGCAGGACATTATGTTTCCATAAAACAGACATGTCCCTGTGCTTTAATTAACTTGTATCTTAAAGCTATGCATCAAATGTTGGCTTTTAGATGCCTTAGAGAAGTTTTTGGCTACACACATTTTGAAGGTGTTTCTGAATGAATTGTCCAAATATAATGAAAAGTGAATGACATTATCTTGCTATATTATTCATAGTTCTTTGAAAATCTCTCTTGATACTGTTTTTAGTTAGCCTTGAACTCAGTTACAGACTATCTATCTAAACATCGCATATGTATAAATGTATGCCCAGGGCTAAGTCGCGTCAGTTACATCTGACTTTTTGTGACTTCATGAACTGTAGCCCTTCAGGCTCCTCTGTCCATGGGATTCTCCAGGCAAGAATACCAGCATGGGTTGCTATGCCCTCATCTAGGGGATCTCCCCTACCCTGGGATAGAATCTGCATCTCTTATGTTGCCTGCATTGGCACACAGGTTCTTCACCACTAGCGCCACCTGAGAAGCCCTTATAGGCACACACATATATATAAACCTTATATTTACATATGCTATGAACCTTAGTGTGCAAAACTGTAACCTGACTATGCAGAAGAGGCACACAGATCACAGTCACTCAGATCAGTCTTCACTTTGAATGAACACTTCAATGTGATCCAAGTAAACTCCTCTTAAGAAGTTCATATGTGATTTCTACTTATGGTGATGAAAGAAATCCAGTCTGATTCAACATATTACATTTAAATTATTTAGAAAGACATAGGTATAGTTCTTATTTCTATATTTAATTATTTGACTATTTGTGCTCAGTTTTATGACATTCTTTGTTCCCCAAATGAGTTTTCATACAGTTTTGCAAATGATCTACCCCCATCATCATGTAATATATCTTCTATAGTTTCACAATGCTTTATTTCAGGTGTTTATGGAGATAAGGCCACTGAAAACAGCTTCTGGCAAATAGGGTGGTATAATAAACACCTATTTTATATCCCTTTGCCATTTTAATTTGATTGCTGAGGACTACTAAAAATTGGCAAATAAATAAATTTTCTTTTTGCTCAATAATTTTTAAAATTCAGTAGCTTTTGTTACCTAGCACATAATACAAAGCTTATGTACTGCTTGGAGTAAATTTACAAAGAGTAAAATTTAGATAGATGGAGTCTGTTATTTGGAATTCTAGTATTCTCAGGATATTTAAAAGGGGTGATAATGATGATGAGCTAACAAAAGTACAACTCAAGAAAGTCAGACCATATATAAAGAGATCTGAGCATACCACTATCAGAAATTAAAGTCAAAAAATATTAACTTGTTAAATATTTCCAAGTAACAAAACAAGGCACAGGAAATAGTTACTTAAAAAAAAAAAACAACTATGCATTTCATTAATGAATGAGGGGCACATATTAGACCGTCATGTCCCTACTTGAATTATTGGCACATCTGCTCAGATTCTTCATTATTTGTAACCTGAAGGAAGGCCTTCAGATCTTAGCAGCCACTTTAAGAAGTGGCTTCAAGAAGCCAAACCCTGTCTTCATTTTCAATTCAGAAGTTGGAAACCAGCCAGTCTTAGCTTTAATTGGGACCTTAATTGGGTCTTTGATGCCCTAATTATAAATAAGGTAATTGTAGTAATTATAGATGAATTAGAGTAATAATTTTAAAATAAATTTTAAGTACTGACAAAACAGATGTTTTATATGACAGCACCACCTCAAACACTGTGATGCTTCCTACTACCTACATGCATGCGTGTTCAGTCACTTCAGTTGTGTCTGAGTCTTTGCAACCTATGGACAATGGCCCACCAGGCTCCTCTGTCCATGGGATTCTCCAGGCAAGAATACTGAAGTGAGTTGCTAAGCCCTCCTCCAGGTGATCTTCCCAACCCAGGAATCAAACCTGTATCTCCTGCATCTCCTGTATTGCCGGCAGGAACTTTACCCACTGAGCTACATGGGAAGCCCCACTACATACATATGTCTCCTTAAATCTGGCTTAGATTTCAGGAAATTGAAATTATATAATTATACATATATCTTTGTGATGAATCAAATTCTTATCCTATCCCCCAAGATTTTTTTAAAAAGCAGCATATTTAAATAAAAAGACTAATATCACAAAGTTAAAACAATGTATATGTGCATGAGTACGTGTGTGTGTGTGTATGTTCAGTCGCTCAGTCGAGTCCAACTCTTTGTGGCACCATGTAATGTAGCCTGTGAGACTCCTAGGCCCATGGAACTTTCCAGGGAAGAATACTGGAGTAGGATACCGTTTCCTGCTCCAGGGGATCTTCCTAACCCTGGGATGGAACCCGCGTCACTTGCATCTCCTGCATTGACAGGCAGATTCTTTACCACTAGCAAAACAATAAATGACAGTGTTCAATTTTGAACATAGATTCAATTCCAAAATCCACAATCTATTTAAAATGTCATTTCATCATTTCTGTAGGTGAATTATTAAACAGATAAATGAATGCATATTCTTATTAGCTTAAACTTCTAAATATTAAAAATGTTAATGCCTTATTTGAAATAATAAACCATATTTTATTGTACCTTTAAATAAATATTTCTATTGTTTGAATCCCATCCTATTTAAGGGGTGGCTCACTTATTTTCTAACTTTGTAACCACCAAATATCTGTTGCACACTTAAAAAAAAATCATTTGTGCTAATCGCCTTTCAGCAATTACATGTCCTTCTCTAATGAAGCAGAATACAGTCTTCTCAGATTTTAATTTTAACATCTATGTCTGCTTTTTAAACAAAACCACATAACCAACACACAGCCCTTTCATTTATTACAATAGTCTTGACTAGAACTTTGACCAAAATAGTGATTAAATTAACATATACTGTAGGGCATCACTGAGACTACGTTCATTTTGTTTCTGTCTTGACAGAAATGTTTGGGAAATAGTTGTCAAAGTCTCAGATAACTATCAAATCCTGGCCCAGCTACTTGCACCTGTGTGATATTGTACTACAATCTGCTTCTTCTGAAAAACGAAGAAATAAAACTTATTGATTATATTTGTTGAGAGTTAAAATATAATACCTACCCAACTCTGCCAGGCAGATAGTTGAAATGGAGAGTAATAAATTGTATCTATAATTATAAAATGACCACAATATCTTGATGATGATACAGCCTAATGATTATTTATGCCCATGGAACCCACTACCTGTCAAGTTCAACTGCATATTTCTCTGTATGCCGCTAAACTTGACAACACTGCTGACTGAACTGAGTTCTTTCAAACCTGTTTCCAGTTCATATTCTGGAGGAAATAGTACTTCATTTAAAATAATAAAATATACTAACAAGAAAATACATTTGTGGTTTCCTATTAGAATAACTAATGACATTATGATTGAAAATATCAAAAAGATGTGAAAATGCCAGAGATTTATTTCAACTTCTAATCTCAAATTTTTAAATGTACATCCTAAGCTTTTAATTTTCTGTTGATCTATCTTCATACTCACTGATAATTTCCTCAGTTTTCCATGGTACGAGATGAACATCTCAAAGGCATTATTTACTTCTCCTCTGTTTTTCTGATTTCTGTAATTTTTAGGTTTTTCTCTTAGTTTCCATCTCCATGTTGAAATTATCTGATCATACATTTTTTCCATTAGAAAAATCTAACGTATTACACATATCTACCTCACATTTCTCATCTGATCTTTCTGACATCTGTGTTATACCTCATTCTGCTTCTAAAGTTTTCTTTGTCCTTCCAGACTGTGCTTTTTCTCCTATTTCTGTGCACCTTTTAATTTTTGGCTGAGTGGTAAAAATGTTTTTGGGATACATGCTAAGGGTTGGTTGGCTGATTGGCTATTTTTTTATTTAAATGCTTTTCTGGTTGTAGTATGGACTCAGTAACACTAATTAACTGACTTGAAATCTGTTAAGCTGAAATTTTGAAAGTTCAGTTTTATAGTGTAATATGTAGATCAACTTTTATAAATGTCCTATATGCACTTGAAAATGTATGCTCCAGTGGACACATGTCCAGAGATCAATTATTAGTGAAACTCCTTAAATATGTTATATATACCTTATATTTTCTGTTGTTTTGTTTTAAACATTTATCAATACCTTAATGAGGTATTTGAAAAACCTCTCATCATGTTGGTATATTTATCAATTTCTCATGTCAAAAAACTATAAAATTTGCTTTATATTTTTGAAATTATTATTCTTGTATATACACAAGTTTTATATCCCCTTTGTATGTTAAAGAGCTTTTCATATGGTTTTGGTTCATCCTTTGACCCTAAAATACTTTCCCTTAAAATTTACCTGTCAGAAATTGTGCAGTTGTATCATTTCATTTGCTAGTATTTGCAGAATAATTTTAATTTGTATTTTATAATTTCAAACTAAATGAGTCTTTTGAATTTAGGCATGTACTTTGGAAACAGAATGTAGCTATTATAAAACAAGCATTTTAAAATTGAAAAATTTATATTAGAGTTACTCTTAAATGAGTGAGTTTACTAGAGGAGCTCATACTAACTTCAAAGTACAAATCAGTCTGGAAATTTATTTGTTAAGTGAGTAAAAAATTCAACTGTCATGTTCTTATTTACACCCTATTTTTTAAAACCTCATCATCTGGTGAAAAACTTGAAAATATGAGTGTTTTCTACTTTTACCAGCTTTAATTGCTGAGGGTAATGACTCTGAAAAGAGATTATATTTTTATTGCCTGGGATGTTCTTCCAATGCAGAATTTTTCAGCATAGCAGTGCAAGTCCTAGGGGATTATGCTAATGGACTGTGTTGCCACCAATAAACACCTTGTTGAATTGGTAGTTATTTCATGGAAAAAAAAAAAAAAAGTCACTCTTTAGACTGAGTCTTTTAAATACACTGTGAAATGAAGGGCATGTAAGCTTAAGAGCAATTATTCCCATTATGCACACTTTTATGACTCAAGATATTGAGATAACAAGGAAAATATGTAAAATAGGCATGTACAGAAAGCTCAGCCAAAATGAGATTTTCTCTGAGTATAATAGATCAAAAATGCGAATAGGTACATAACACATTTGTAAAATTTTTTAAATTGATCATTTTATACAATACAGAAATGTCTTAATTGATACTTAATTTCATCAAGTGACTAAGTTGCTTCTAATGGCAGATTATGCATTATTAGGGAGGGAAGATCACTTTATTTTATATCAAGTATGTAGGTAATGTTATTCAGAATACATCAAAAAAATCAGAATTTTAACATTAACAATAAATCTCTACTAGGTAAGGGAAAAATAACAAGTTATCAACAGGACACTAAAGTCTCATGAAAGTCACTTTCTGGATCATCTGATCATCTTCCATTATGTCATCTCTCTAGCACTTTTTAATTAAAAAATGATAAACATTGCCCCATGTTCTGTTAAATGGAATGTTTAGGAGCACATAAAGTTGAGAATTTTCTTGCCCTTCAATCATACACTTATAAAGGGACTGTAAATTAAAATCTGGGTAGGGGAGATTTTTAAATATACAATTATTTAATATTGGAAAGAAGTGATAGAAACTGTTTTGTTTATTTAAGCAAAGTTCATCAACAACCTAAATATTTCAAAATTATTTAATCAACTTACTTAAAACTTGTGATAACATACATTTGAGAATTTATAACAGAAAATCATCCAGTTTACTGAAGACTGTGAAAATGTCAAATTTTATTTATTTATTTATTTACTCTTGAGATAGTATTCACACTAGTATTTTGTGCAGCAAGTTGCCAGAAATGTAGTGGCTTAAAACACGTATTTATTATCTAGCAGTTTCCGTAGGTTAGGAGTCCAAGCACAGCTTGTTCAAGTATTATGTTCAGAAACTCACAAAGATGCAAAATGGTATCAGTTGCTTTCTCATGTGCAAGATGGATTCTGGAAGTATTTTCTTCCAAGCTCATTCACATGGTTAGCAGAATGTACTTCCTTATGATTATGGAACCAAGGCCTCAGTTTTCACTGGTTGTGGCTGTCAGTCATCTCCATGTCCAAGAAACTGCCTGTACTTCCCTGCCAGGAGGGAATTTCCATCAGCATTTTCACAACATCTCTGTTTAGTTCTCTGAGGTCAGCAGGAGAATAGCCCTTAGACAATCTGGCAAGATGGAGTTTCATATGTGCATTGTAATCTAATCATGGGAGTGACATCCCATTCCCTTTGTTATAATCTCCTTGTTAGAAGCAAGTCAAAATTTCCATCCACACTTAAGGGGATGAGCTTATATAAGAATTTGACACACTGGGGGTTACCCTAGGGTGAGTCCACCCAGAGTTCAGTTTCACTCATAATCTTTGTACATATTATATTATATATATTAAGAACATATATGATAAATATATTATGATCTTTGTATAATTTATATTACATACTATATATATAAATAATATATACAATAATAAATACAAATTTTAAATAAAGTTTTATAATAGTAAAATTTTTATCTATAATAGAATCATCATCAGCCCTTAACAAGACTGTTCAAAACTCTTTTGAGTAAGTTACCAATAACCACTTTGAACCTCAAATCATATGGATTAAAAGAAGTGCTTAGAATAGTGTTTTGAACATGGTAAATATGTAATAAATGTTATTTATCAATATTATTATTGTTTTAATTATAAATATTATTGGCATCTGGTCCCATCACTTCATGCAAATAGAAGGGGAAACAATGGAAACAGTGACAGACTTTATTTTCTTGAGCTCCAAAATCACTGCAGATGGTGCCTGTGGCCACGGAATTAAAAGATGCTTGCTCCTTGGAAGAAAAGTTATGACCAACCTAGACAGCATATTAAATAGCAGAGACATTACTTTGCCAACAAAGGTCCATCTAGTCAAAGCTATGGTTTTTCCAGGAGTCATGTATGGGTATGAGACTGAGTAAAAAGACCATAAAATGACCATATAAAGACTGAGTGCCAAAGAATTAATGTTTTCAAACTGTGGAGCTAGAGAAAACTCTTGAGAGTCCTTTGGCCTGCAAGGAGATCAAACCAATGAATCCTATTATGACTGGAAAAATAATGGTGAGGTTGGGGTGACAGAAAAATTAGCAATCAAAAACAGGACAGTCTGAACTTCTACTTGACTGGAAAAAAGAGTGCAGGATAACATGCCAGACATGCCTTATATTCTGTGGGGATTCACACAGGGCTGGTTTTCTTAATTAACACAGAGTTGAAAGGCAAAGAAAAAAATATTTAGTCAGAATGTTTAAAAGATGGAGTTTCACAAAGACATGTAGGTAGTATTGGCTTTGTCTTTGAGATATGTTCATAGTGAGTGTGGAACTTATCATCTGTCCTCAAGATGAGACGTGAGAGAAGATAATTTTCCTGGACTCATCAATGTCAGTTTACCATTAATGAGGGGGCGAGGGGAGTACAAAGGTACTACTCAAAGGCAGGTAAGGGGAAGAATGATAGTCCATTCCTTATGTCCTTGTAAGGGTTAGTTGCTCAATCATGTCCAACTCATTGCGACCCTGTGGACTGTACAGGTCCTCTCTCCATGGGATTCTCCAGACAAGAATATTGGAGTGGGTAGCCATTCCCTTCTCCAGGGAATCTTTTCAACCCAGGGACTGAACCCAGGTCTTCCACACTGCAGGCAGAATCTTTACCATCTGAGCCACTGGGGAAGCCCCTCATTATTCCTAGGGAGTTGCAATCACCTCTAGTTAAAATCTGTCTCCCAACATTGTTCTTGTCAAAGAAATTGTAAACAGGAAGTGAAAATAAAGTACCAAAATAAACAACTCAAGCAATAAAATTTGAAACCTTTCTTAAATTTTCAGCAATTCTTGTCAGTTTTCAGAGGTTTTTCTCCCAGGTAGTTCTCAACACTAAAGAAATGTGTCCTGTATTGTGAGTTCTTGTATGCATTACTAAGCTTTCAGTTATGACTCTACTTATTTGTTGATTTACTCTATGTCACTGGGGTAATGACTGGACTTAATGCAAAGAGAGATCACTACCACGTTTTCTTGGAGAACCAGGGACATTTATAGATAAGAATGAGCTTAGTCTTAAAAAAAAAAAAAAAAAAAAAGGAAAGAACAAAAGAAAAGAATTGGAGAAACACAAGTAAAATTGTGTGAAAGAAAGCATACCGGGGCGGGGGTGGGGTGGGGGGTGGGGGGTGGGGGGTGGGGGGTGGGGGGGTGGGGAAGCATTAGAATGTGCAAAGTCATGGAGACACAGAAATAAAGGTGATTTTTAAGAAGACAATTTTAGTGGAGTGATATGTCTGGAAATAATCTGATAGTTTGATAATGTTTCAGGAGGATGAGGCTAGAGAGAGAATCTTGGGCCAAAATATTGATGGCTTTAAAGAGATGAATGCTTCAAACACAGAAATAACAAACTAAGATCTACATTTTATAAACATCTTATGTGTCCTTTGGGTCAGATGCAATGACATGGGTTCCCATGGAAAGATGGTGTGGAAAAACAGGTTAAAAAATTGAATTAAAGGAGGAAACCATCAATATAAGAAAGAAAAAGCTCAGTTGTAACATATTTGAGAGATTATTTTAACATATATTGGTGGCTAAATTATATATCTAGGAAAGGAAACAAAACTTGTCTCAAATTGCATAGCCCAATAAGATGTCCTCAGACACATGTGGCTTTTTACATTTAAATATACATTCAGTTCTGTTCAGTTCAGTCGCTCAGTCTTGTCCGACTCTTTGCGACCTCATGAATCGCAGCACGCCAGGTCTCCCTGTCCATCACCAAGTCCCGGAGTTCACTCAAACTCATGTCCATCAAGTTGGTGATGCCATCCAGCCATCACATCCTCTGTCGTCCCCTACTCCTCCTGCCCCCAATCCCTCCCAGCATCAGAGTCTTTTCCAATGAGTCAACTCTTCGCATCAGGTGGCCACAGTATTGGAGTTTCAGCTTTAGCGTCATTACTTCCAAAAAAATCCCAGGGCTGATCTCCTTTAGAATGGACTGGTTGGATCTCCTTGCAGTCCAAGGGACTTTCAAGAGTCTTATCCGACACCACAGTTCAAAAGCATCAATTCTTCGGTGCTCAGCTTTCTTAACAGTCAACCTCTTACATCCATACATGACCACTGGAAAAACCATAGCCTTGACTAGACAGAATTTTGTTGGCAAAGTAATGTCTCTGCTTTTCAATACGCTGTCTAGGTTGGTCATAAATTTCTTTTCAAGGAGTAAGTGTCTTTTAACTTTGTGGATGCAGTCAACATCTGTAGTGATTTTGGAGCCCAATAAAATAAAGTCTGACAGTTTCCACTGTTTCCCCATCCATTTGCCATGAGGTGATGGGACCAGATGCCATTATCTTCATTTTCTGAATGTTGAGCTTTAAGCCAAATTTTTCACCCTCCTTTTTCATTTTCATCAAGACGATTTTTAGTTCCTCTTCTCTTTCTGCCATAAGGGTGGTGTCATCTGCATATCTGAGGTGATTGATATTTCTCCCAGCAATCTTGATTACAGCTTCTGCTTCTTCCAGCCCAGGGTTTCTCATGATGTACTCTGCAAAGAAGTTAAATAAGCAGGGTGACAGTATACAGCCTTGACATACTCCTTTTCCTATTTGGAACCAGCCTGTTGTTCTATGGCCAGTTCTAACTGTTGCTTCGTGACCTGCATACAGATTCCTCAGGAGGCAGGTCAAGTGGTCTGGTATTCCCATCTCTTTCAGAATTTTCCACAGTTTATTGTGATCCACACAGTCAAAGGCTTTGGCATAGTCAATAAAGCAGAAAGATGTTTTCCTGAAACTTTCTTGCTTTTTCGATGATCCAGCTGATGTTGGCAATTTGATCTCTGCCTTTTCTAAAACCAGCTTGAACATCTGGAAGTTCACAGTTTACGTATTGCTGAAGCCTGGCTTGGAGAATTTTGAGCATTACTTTACTAGCATGTGAGATGACTGCAATTGTGTGGTGGTTTGAGCATTCTTTAGCATTGCCTTTCTTTGGGACTGGAATGAAAACTGACCTTTTCCAGTCCTGTGGCCACTGCTGAGTTTTCCAAATTTGCTGGTATATTGAGTGCAGCACTTTCACAGCATCATCTTTCAGGATTTGAAATATCTCAACTGGAATTCCATCACCTCCACTAGATTTGTTCATAGTGATGCTTTCTAAGGCTCCCTTGACTTCACATTCCAGGTTGTATGGCTCTAGGTGAGTGATCCTACCATTGTGCTTGTCCGGGTCATGAAGATCTTTTTGGTACAGTTCTTCTGTGTATTCTTGCCACCTCTTCTTAATATCTTCTGCTTCTGTTAAGTCCATACAGTTTCTGTCCTTTATCGATCCCATCTTTGCATGAAATATTCCCTTGGTATCTCTGATTTTCTTGAAGAGATCTCTATTTTTTCCCATTCTGTTGTTTTCCTCTATTTCTTTGCATTGATTGGTGAAGGCTTTCTTATCTCTTCTTGCTATTCTTTGGAACTCTGCATTCAGATGCTTATATCTTTCCTTTTCTCCTTAGCTTTTTGCTTCTCTTCTTTTCACAGTTATTTGTAAGGCCTCCCCAGACAATCACTTTGCTTTTTTGCATTTCTTTTCCATGGGGATGGTCTTCATCCCTGTCTCCTGTGCAGTGTCACGAACCTCAGTCCATAGTTCAACAAGCACTCTATCTGTCAGATCTAGTCCCTTAAATCTATTTGTCACTTTCACTGTATAATCATAAGGGATTTGATTTAGGTCATACCTGAATGGTCTAGTGGTTTCCCCTACTTTCTTCAATTTAAGTCTGAATTTGGCCATAAGGAGCTCATGATCTGAGCCATAGTCAGCTCCTGGTCTTGTTTTTACTGACTGTATAGAGCTTCTCCATCTTTGGCTGCAAAGAATATAATCAATCTGATTTCGGTGTCGACCACCTGGTGATGTCCATGTAGAGTCTTCTCTTGTGTTGTTGGAAGAGGGTGTTTGCTATGACCAGTGTATTCTCTTGGCAGAACTCCTTTAGCCTTTGCCCTGCTTCATTCTGTATTCCAAGGCCAAATTTTCCTGTTATTCCAGGTGTTTGTTAACTTCCTACTTTTTCATTCCAGTCCCCTATACTGAAAAGGACATCTTTTTTGGTTGTTAGTTCTAAGAGGTTTTGTAGGTCTTCATAGAACCGTTCAAGTGCAGCTTTTTCAGCATTACTTGTTGGGGCATAGGCTTGGATTACTGTGATATTGAGTGGTTTGCCTTGGAAATGAACAGAGATAATTCTGTAACGTAAATATACATTAATTAATATCAAATCAATTTAAAACTTAAAAGTTCCTCAGTAGCAGTAGCCACATGTAGAATGTTCAGTACGCATATTTAGCCAGTGGCTACCACATTGGAAAGAAAAGATATTATACAACACTGTTATATAAACCCCAGGTAATGTGTTTGATAGAAGCACATAAAAAAATTAAATATGAAAGATAACATAATGAAACGAATGATTATAGACGTGTGTTTGAGATGAAATTTTCTATCTCTTCTATCAATAATATTTCAAGATTTTTATTCATATATCTTCCTATTTAGAAGCAAAATTATAGGCTAAATTCCTCAGTGAATATTTGTTGCTGCAAGAGTATTTACATTTATAATTAATAATAGTTGAAAAGCTGTCCTCTAATTTACATTATCTAAAGAAGATAAATCTCATTTTTTACAAATCTAAACTATGTAATACAAAAAGTTAGTTTTTTTCCTCCATAGTATAAAGTGTTATCTTATTTTAAACTTACATTTATCTAATTATTAGTGAATCTAAGCAATTTTTCATATATTAACATTTATAATCAATCTGTGTGTATATTTAGGACTGATGTTTTCATATTTTAAGCTTTTTTAATGTTTCTTAGTGATTTGCAAGGTATATTTATATATTAGTATAGAATATTAGTCATGGGGCTGTCTTGTGAGTTAAAAGTCTTTTTTCTTTTTTTTTCCTGTTTATTTATTCCTTCAAGGATCTTGTCTATGATCAGTTTATATCGCTTTTTAAAAGCTGTAAAATGTATCAATATTTCTTTTATGATTTCTAGAATGCAATTATGTTTGACATAAAAACACTGATTTTGCTTTGATATTTTTATGGTTTTATTTTTAAATAATTGATCCATGTGGAATTTATTTTAAGCAATAATGCTTTTAAAAATTTAGCTATATATTATGCATATGGGAAAAAAGAATTAAGATGTTTCCTTGGTTTTATTGGATATGCTGTTGTTGATGATTTAAGCAACAAGAACAACAAGACAGTTTTCATGCATTTATATGAAAAAGAAAAACAATAGAAATTGTATATTTGTAAGCAAAACTTTAGAGTAATTCAAAATGAATATAGGGAAAAATCAATAACACCATTTTTCTCAAAACTGTACTGACTGAAATAAATGATTCAGTTTTCATAATAAGTCAAAAGCAATTAATGATAATTCATTATGTTCCAAAAAAGAACAAATTTGCTGGCATAGTGAGTGCAGCACTTTCACAGCATCATCTTTCAGGATTTGAAATAGTTCAACTGGAATTCCATCACCTCTACTAGCTTTATTTGTAGTGATGCTTTCTAAGGCCCACTTGACTTCACATTCCAGGATGTCTGGCTCTAGGTGAGGGATCACACCATCATGATTTTTTGGGTCATAAAGATCTTTTTTGTACACTTCTTCTGTGTATTTTTGCCACCTCCTCTTAATATCTTCTGCTTCTGTTAGATCCATACCATTTCTGTCCTTTATTGTGCCCATCTTTGCATGAAATATTCCCTTGGTATCTCTGATTTTCTTGAAGAGATCTCTAGTCTTCCCCATTCTGTTGTTTTCATCTATTTCTTTGCATTGATCACTGAGTCACAGAATAGGACTAATTAAAAAAAAAAAAACACAATAATTGCAAACAGCTATCACATAAGCTGTCACAACACATAAGCTATCACATAATCTGTCACAATTGCCCACATATTTGGGCTTCCTTGATGGCTAAGTGATAAAGAATCTGCCTTCAAGGCAGGAGACAACAGGTTTGATCCCTGAGTCAGGAAGATCCTCTGGAGAAGGAAATTGCAGCTTACTTTTGTATTCTTGACTTCCCTGGTGGCTCAGACGGTAAAGCATCTGCCTATAATGCGGGGGACCCGGCTTCAATCCTTAGGTGGGGAACATCTCCTGGATAAGGAAATGGCAACCCATTCCAATATTCTTGCCTGGAAAATTCCATGGACAGAGAAGCCTGGTAGTCTACAGTCCATGGGGTCGCACAGAGTCGGACACGACTGAGTGACTTCACTTTCTTTCCTTTTCCTCCGTATTCTTGACTGGAGAATTCCATGGACAGAGGAGATTGGCAGGCTACAGCCCATGGAGTCAAAAAAGTCAGACACAACTGAGTGACTAACACACATCACATAAGATTGTGCCAGGAAAATAAGTTAGTTATTTGATTATTTGGCTCAGAAACAGCTGATATTTCACTCTACCTCCATTGCTCCTGAAAGGTAATTTATTAATACATTCTCTGTCCTTGAAACCTTATTGGGATACACATATAATCTTTTTCAACAACACAATATAGGTACAATTGCAATTTCATGCCTAAAATAAAAATTATATTGTAAGTTGATATAAGAAAATGTGTTTTAATATAGATTGATGACATTTAATAAAACAATCATTAACATTAGTACCCATAATAGGATATGAAGAATAATATTATATTTAACACAATTTACCTTATGTGGAAATAGAAGAACAAAGGAAATTAAGTCACTGACCCAAAATCACTAAATGATTTAAGAACTAAATTCTCCTATGTTGACTCATTGCTGACCAGCATTTATTACATTTTTATGATAATAGCTATTTTTTCAAGGAGTGTATGGCAACCCACTCCAATATTCTTGCTCAGAGAATCCCCATGGACAGAGAGCCTGGAAGGCTGCAGTTCACAGGGTCACAAAGAGTCAGACACAACTGGGTGACTAAGCACAGCACAGCTATTTTTCATGCATTAATTTCATTTTTCTCCTGAAGGACAATGGATAATAATGATCATTACTATGTTATATATAATATCATGATAATCTGTTTCTTAAAGTCCATGGGGAAAAAGATATATTCCAGTGTGGGGGAAATACACATGTTTTGTAGATAACTGGGCTTACCAAATGAATAATTTTATCTTGTCAATTGAAAATAAAAGGCAAAATATTTCCACCTCATCCTTTAGTCCATCTGCCTTTTTCATGCTTTATTGCATCAACTGTTCCAGTCTTTCTCCGTCATTTTTTACTTACAAAAAAATTACCCATATTCTTCTGTTAACCTAAGAATCTCTGACATTTATATTGCTTCACTGCTTATCTTACTAGGTTAAAAATAGACGGCAAATATTGTCTGAATACTGTCCTTCTGCCATCCCACTCATGTGTGACACCCATTTGTTATCCTGCTGGATACTGGTGCAGCTCCCTGCTGTGAGTATTCAAAGACCTGTCCACCTTGAGGTTATGATGCAAAGTAACCTAGTCGTTTTATATCCATCCATGTTCCTTTGGTCTCTGTCACTTCTTATGTATTCTGCTAACATCGGAGCTTGAGTTAAAATGAGATTATATCTGTGACCTGTATGCAATTTTTTATGATATTATTGATTAACTACTTCTAAACCAATGTGATTAGTAAACATAGTCATGACAATAATTTGTGACTAGAATAAAAAAAGAAAGAAATGGGTGATTTTCTTACCATTGGAGCATCTTTTACTCTTTGCTGTTAATTGTGATCACATGCTCATCCCAGTAGGTATTTCCCCGAGAGAAATACAGATAAATGAGGGGAACTGTAGCCCCTGGTGGGGCTTTATTTGTGCAGTTGTCTTGCTATCTATACAGTTGTCTGTACAAATACAGTTTTCTTTCTATCTTTTGGGATTCAGGGTAAGAGAAACATGAGCCAGATTATATGAAGGTTCTTTACTTCAAGCTTTTATTAATGATCTGGCAACCAATAACTTTTTTTTTGGCACATGACAAGTATTTATTGCACATTAATGACTATAGGAGTTTGATAAGTTGCCAATAAGATGTACATTTCCTTATATATTTTCTTTTTTTAATATTTGCATTGTTTATTTATTTTATTTTTATTTTTACTTTATTTTATTTTACAATACTGTATTGGTTTTGCTATACTTTGACATGGATCCAACACAGGTGTACATGCGTTCCCAAACATGAACCCCCCCTCTTACCTCCCTCCCCATAACATCTCTCTGGGTCATCCCCATGCACCAGCCCCAAGCATCCTGTATCCTGCATTGGACATAGACTGGTGATTTGTTTCTTACATGATAGTATACATGTTTCAATGCCATTCTCCCAAATCATCCCACGCTCTCCCTCTCCCTCTCCCTCAGAGTCCAAAAGTCTGCTCTACACATCTGTGTCTCTTTTGCTGTCTGGCAACCAATCATTTTTTAAATCCAAATTGACTTAAAACATAATTTTTCACATTAACCTAACATTACAAGGCCTATTTTCCAATTTCAGTTGAACTTTAACATAAGAAAGCAATTATAGTGACAATAATAATAATAATTGTAAATAAGCAATGAACCAAGCTCTATGTCAAATGCTTTCCATAGATTATTTCACTGATGCCCATTAGCCTACTGTTACTTATCAAGAAACTGAGAATAAGTTGTGATGAATAATTTATTCAAAATGATCATTTATCAGTAAAAATATTATCATTGGCTAAATCCATGAACAATTCCACAAACAGAGAATGTTCTGATATCTTCTCAAGACAGGGAATATGAAGTCTGGGAATAGCAGGTGTAATCTGTAAAAGTAGTTGGGTCATTTTACATATAACAAACTTGGACATTAGGAAAGTAAAGATCCTAACTATGTATCAGGATAACCAAAGTGAGTCATTACATAAACAGAAGCTTGAGCAGACATTGTATACTGGCTTTATTGAGGGAACAAATCAAACTAGTTCCCTGACTTGCTAAATTGGGTTAAGCAATTATATATCAGGACAAAAATTAACAGAAAAAACTGCTGTCCTCCTCCACTATATTTATATGCTACAGCTTTTATGTATAGGCATTTAGTCAACTTGAAATGATACAAGCCTCCTAGAGTGTGGATCATGACTGTCTCAGAATCGATTTGTAATGAATCCTATGTCTTTCAGTCACTTCTTTAATAATAACCATGTGTCATACATTAGACTAAGAGCTTTACACATATTTTCATATTCAGTTCTCAGAACAACCAGAAAAGGTAAATTTCCTTATCATCACCTGAAAATAAGAAAACTTGTGTTCCAGAAGTTAAGAGCATCTTGCAGCTGGCATGTACCAACCCTGGATTTGAGTGGAATTATGTCCGTGATCTTTGATCTTAGTAACCACTGTATAACATTTCCTCTTTAACTGCTGAAAAGCAAATCATTGTTATTCTGATAAACATATATTTTTTGTCAAAACTATATACCATATTCTTTATATACAAAGTCACTTGCATAAATAAATTTGATAACATATATTACTATAGAAATTTAATTCCTTTTAGAAGGAAGAGTTACAATGATAGTCCATGAAGTGTCTAGATTAGCAGACTCTCAAATATTGTTGTTGTTTAGTTGCTCAGTTGTGTTCCTTCTCTGCAACGCCATGGACTGTAGCCCACCAGGCTCCTCTGTCAATGGGGTTTCCCAGGAAAGAATACTGGAGTAGGTTGACATTTCCTTTGCCACAATAAATATTGCATTATAATAACAGATCCTTTAACAATATAATGTTTATCATCAAGCGGTTAAAAACCAAAACAGCAGAATTCACTTTAATGCTGCTTTATGCTAACAAGCGCTCTTTCTCATTTTGTTTTGATCCACACATATTGTTGCTGTTCAAACAGAAAGACAGATGTTACAGGATAATTCACATTTATAGTTAAATTTAATTTACACTATGCTGGGGTAAAAATATTTGACAAATTCCTTTAATTTTTTGAGTATATGGGGATGTATTAATCAGAATGAAATTCTATCTAGAGTGACAAGTCTTTGCATAGATTAATCTAGAATACCTGCAGGGGGTGGGGGTAAGATTGGGGATGATCTGACCTGCTTTTTAATATTACAGTGATGTGTGACACAATTAAATAAAACTTAAATGTGAAGTTCCCTGGTCAGCTAAGGCAGAGGTGTGTTTTGTTGTTGTTGTTGTTTTTTTTTTTTTTTTGGATATAAAAACACTTGGTCTCTGTGTCAAGAGAAAGAGCTCCACATTGCTTTGAAGCACCCCTGGCGGTTGAAAATGGAGAGCTGTTGGCAATGATTATGGAGGCAGATGCTTACCTGTACTCCTACAGTGTACAATCTTGGCTTGATGACAAGGTGAGGAGAAGGAGAAGCTGTCACAGAATGGGGGCAACTGGCAGCTGAAACCCTAGCAGGGAAGGGTAAACTGGTCGCCCAGGGCTGCTTGCTTGACTGTGGCGGCTCTCATCAATCACGCCAACATATGCAGCTGCCTGAAAATAAACAGGCTTCTCAGACAGGAGACAAAATGTGGCAAATTAAAAGCCCAATAATTTAAACAAATCCATTTCCAGTTTCACAGCAAAGATGGATGGAGGAATTGTGCTGAGAGACCCAGACTCCTGATGAATTGATAAAAGTCAGTGATATATACCAATGTAATCAGTTTAAACATGCCAATTGTGACATAAGATATCCGTATCAATTCTTTTAAAAGGTTGCTTTCTAAAAAATACAGGCACGGCATATTTTTAAAAAATCTATCAATTATTATCTTCTAGATTTTCCACATCTATGCCTTAAATAAACTTTGCAATTCTAGGTACCCTGCTGAAGCATATGCCTTCTAGTTCCGTCCAAAGCCCCCACTGAAACCAGTGAGGAATTGGCTGTAACAATGACTATATAATTATTCTTGTAGTGTTAAGATGACACTTTTTATCTTCATTTCCTTTTCCCTATTAATCTTTCTATTAGCTAATCTTGAAAATGTTTATTACAATATTGCTCCCATGTATTATTTCATCATCACAAACTCATTTAACTTTTTTGACTCTCTTTTAAGATAATATTAGCCTATATTGATTCCTTCCTATATTTGTATATACATTATTCTTGTTCCAAATATTCTATTCTAATTCCTTAAAGTCCTGCAGCAATCTATTTCACAGAGAGAAAACAAATTACTTGCTGTCCTTCCTTTGTTGGCTTAAAACAGACTTTTCGCTGGAACTCTTGACTAATAATCACAGATTCCCTAAGGTTAAATGATGATGAACTCCACCATTAGAGACTAAGTCACTTTCACTCCTTGTTAGCACCTCTCTTCTTGAGTCTATTCTGTATCCTTCATCTAATTTAAATTTATCTAAAAGTACCAAAGAGCTCATGTCCTTCTCACTGATGTGTTGCTTGGTATTCATATGCTTCTGATTGCTACCCAGTGTCCTCCAGAGCACTGAGGGGTCTGATGAGACAATATCAGAAGGTGGTGATTTTCTTTTTCAAATCTGACAGTGGTGCAGAAATTAGAGAAAGAAGAAACTAGCCCGAGGTCAGTGTAATTCTCTCGACTCTCAGACTCATCTCCTTACACAGGTGGCATTACAGCTGCTGCTATGTCTGCAGGGGAATCAGATTTGCTGGCAGTCCCTTTCACAGCTGGCGGCCGGATGCAGGGACATGACAATCAGGTTCGACACAGCTAAACGGGGAGCATCCACCTTGCCTTCCAAATGTCTGCTTCTCTGCAACTCGCACTACAAGATGGTTTACTTTTGTTTTTGCTGCTGTTGCTGTTGTCTTTTTAATCATAGCTGAGAGTTCAAATTTCTCCTCACCTAGTAAATTGCTTAACGATCTGTCATCCCATTTCACCAACTCTCTCCACCTCAGGGACAAATAGACATCTTTTAGAAATGAATTTAGCTCAAGACTTTTAATGATTTTGAAGTGAACAGTTCATTTCAAGCTTTCTTTTGAATCTGTAATAGCTTGGGGATAATAATATATCCCCAAGATAAAGAAGTTGGATTTTAGTACAGTGGCATTTCACTGTAGCAATTACTGTAAGAAGCTATGGAAAAATTCTGTATTTTGGGCAAGGGAAAGAAGAGATGAATTCAGTAACTAAGACAATGACAATGGCATTTTTGCAACATCCAAAGGTAATACACATACATATGGGTACTCTAGTTTTATTCATTGTCTTGGACATCTTCCTAGTACATATATACCACAGATTCTTATTGCTTACATTGGATTTCATCTCACTATCAGATGGTTGCTATATTCATTTTAGAATCCCTGGGAATAATTGTCACAAGCACATTGACAGACATGATTTTTTTCAGCCCTCTAATTCAGTACTAGTGGTAATCTGGGTTTCACAAATCTGTCCTTTATCACAATTTTCCTTTGACTTCAAAGAATGTCTACGGTCCATGTACACTCTAAGCTTCATTAACTCTGATGGCCCTGCCATATGCTTACAACCAAAAGGATATTATGCACATAACTTAGCCCAGGCACAGGTTAACTCAGTTACTAAGTGGTGACTTGCATATCACCTTCTATCTCTAGACACTTCAGCATAAGCATTTTTGCCACATTTTGCATGACATATAATTTTTAAAAAAACTCATGAACTGGCTCTAAGCTACAGTGCATAAAATCCTACTATAATTAATTAATGTTGTTATAGCAACACCTTTGATAGTATTGCTTAACACCCAAAGGATGCAGTGGTGTGGGGTAAAGCTTCTAAAAAATAATTTTGTCAATTTAATCTTCAACCATTCTCATCCTACTGTCTTTTTTTCCTTTTATTTTAATCAGTCCCCCCTTTATTTATATCTCTCCCTTTTTGCAGAAATTGACTAGTCAAATCTCAACAAAGCAGCAGGTCTCAATATCAGTTTGTTTGAATATTGAGAAGCTAGCACTAGTTGTTGTTGTTGTTTTGTCATAACAAACAAACAGTACTTACTCTAGTTAAAATTAGCTTTTTTACCATGATTGCAATATAGCAGGAAACAGCATGCCACCTTTTATTACCAGTAGTCATTTCCCTGTATCCATGGTGCACCATTAGAAGACAAATAGCATTTTTTAGTAACAAAATCTATGGGACTACCTATACTTGTTGTTGTATTTATAGAAAGAAAAAAATCTGAGTTGGAAAGGAACTTATAGGCTATTTAGTGTAGCCCTTCACACTGGACTGGAAGAAACACAAGCTGGAATCAAGATTGCTGGGAGAAATATCAATAACCTCAGATATGCAGGTGACACCACCCTTATCGCAGAAAGTGAAGAGGAACTCAAAAGCCTCTTGATGAAAGTGAAAGAGGAGAGTGAAAAAGTTGGCTTAAAGCTCAACATTCAGAAAATGAAGATCATGGCATCCGGTCCCATCACTTCATGGGAAATAGATGGGGAAATAGTGGCTGACTTTATTTTTTCGGGCTCCAAAATCACTGCAAATGGTAATTGCAGCCATGAAATTAAAAGACGCTTACTCCTTGGAAGAAAAGTTATAACCAACCTAGATAGTATATTCAAAAGCAGAGACATTACGTTGCTGACTATGGTCCCTCTAGTCAAGGCTATGGTTTTTTCCAGTGGTCATGTATGGATGTGAGAGTTGGACTGTGAAGAAGGCTGAGCACCGAAGAATTGATGATTTTGAACTGTGGTGTTGGAGAAGACTCTTGAGAGTCCCTTGGACTGCAAGGAGATCCAACCAGTCCATTCTGAAGGATATCAACCCTGGGATTTCTTTGGAAGGAATGATGCTAAAGCTGAAACTCCAGTACTTTGGCCACCTCATGTGAAGAGTTGACTCATTGGAAAAGACTTTGATGCTGGGAGGGATTGGGGGCAGGAGGAGAAGGGGACGACAGAGGATGGGATGGCTGGATGGTATCATGGACTCGATGGACACAAATCTGAGTGAACTCTGGGATTTGGTGATGGACAGGGAGGCCTGGCATGCTGTAATTCATGGTGTTGCAAAGAGTCAGAGCGACTGAACTGAACTGAATTGAACTTCTAATTTATATGTTGAGAGACAAGGAGAAAAAAGTATCCAGAGGTCTCAAAGGTAGTTAACCCCAGAACTGGGATGTGAACCAAGGCCTCTGTTTTCCCTAATCAGTATCTTTACTGTATAATCAGTATACACCAGATTACAAATGGCCTTCTATTACACAGTTCTAACACACACAGCATCATTTTTAAAGATATAAATTTAAGGAAAGCTGTATGGTTATGCTAGCTTAAGTGGATGATAATCTTGCTTACCTGGTGGTAGAAAAACTATGCTTGTGAATCAATGCCTAAGATATCTGTCTATATACTAAAGTGGGATGAATTTCAAGTGAAATTGAGTATGAGCAAGGAAAAAAAAGTCTGGAACAGGCAGGAACACTTCAGCATTGGGAGAGTTTGAGAATACATGAATACATGAAAGTAGAACTCTTGCCATATTAGCAGAATCATGGAACTCTAGAGAATGGCAGCACATGGACGTTGGCAGAACTCCGAGGCTAGGAATCTGGGAAGGTGCAACACATTGTGAGAGCCAACAGTCAGGATCCTGGAGCTGACATCACAGTAGAATTACAAGAGGTGGGAGAGATGGAGTTAGAGATTAGCAGGTATAAACTAGTAGATATAGGATGGGTAAAAAGGTCATACTATATCACATTGGGAACTATATTTAATATCCTATGATAAACCACAACAGAAAAGAATATGGAAAGGAATATATATATATATATATATATATACATACACACACATACATATATATACATATATAACACATATATATATAACATATGTATATATATATAACACTTTGCTGTACATCAGAAATTAACACATTGTAAATCAACTATACTTCAGTAAAAATAAAAATTAAACACAACAATAAAATAATAGAATCCTTGGAATTGGGATTGAATGAGGCAAACAGTGAAATAAAAGCCTAACCAATTTCCTAGCAATAGCAGGTCCTGGCAACATATCAGATCTCTATACAGGGTTGATAGAATCCACCACATAATTTGAGGGGCCCAAAGCAAAATTGTTCAGTCATTATTAGGAATTTCAAGATGGTAACAGCAGAGCTTCAAAGAAAATGTGAAGCTCTTCTAAATATTGAGAATCTGAAATATACAATTTATAAAATTTCTTGTAGCTAGAATTCTGCATATGACTTTGTGTTGCCAAATAGATGTATTCATAATCAATTAAAAAGCCAGAGGTAAGGCCAAGACTTTTGCCTATGCTTTCATCACTCTAGTATTCTTGCCTGGAGAATCCCATGGATGGAGAAGACTGGTGGGCTATAGTGCATGGGGTCTCAAAGAGTTGGACGTGACGGAAGTGACTTTTAGCATGCCTGCTTCCACCTTAAATCAAAACTATTGGTTCTGCTCTCCAGCTGGCTTGCTATCTAGAAGCAAGTGTTAGAGTGGTGAAGCTTTCACTTTAATCGTAATCCAAGAGATTGCTTCAGAGTATTTGCTCTGCTAGCAGATTATTGTTGAGTTGTATTAGCAGTTAGTCAATGAGTTTCAGACTAGAATCTGCTGCCTCAACACTGCTAAAACTTTTGTGAGCCTGTAACGCCATAGACCTCTTCCTGTAGAAAGTACCTATAATGGTTTTTGTTTTTCACTGAACCCCACATAGGTCAATCTAATTTAGTTGATTCTAAAGTTGGGGGTAAAGGTTTCCCAGCAATAACTTTGCAACAGAGATTCTGGTAAGCTTTTTAAATGTATAAGCATACAATGTATCCACATACAATGTATAAGTGTACAATGTCAATTTACATTCTCAAAAATGTATTGATGGCCAATGACAGAAGGACAAGGGAGGTTTTTAAAAGAAGCACATCTCTCATACTAGGTATATAATTTTCTAGGGCTGCTGTCATGAACTGTGACAAATTTGGGAGCTTAAAATAATAGACATACACTCTCAAATCTCAAGAGCAGAAGACTAAAATCAAGGTGTCAATAAGGTTGCTTTTTCTCAGAGGCTCTGAAGGAGAATCAGTTTTATGTCTCTATGAGTGAGTGCAGGCAACCCTTGGCCGTCCTGAATATGGAGATGCATCACTCCAGTCTCTTCCACCATTTTCATATGGTCATCTTCCTTTTGTGTCTGTGTCTTCTCCAGAAGCTCCGGGAGTTGGTGATGGACAGGGAAGCCTGGCGTGCTGCAGTCCATGGGGTCCCAAACAGTCAGACATGACTGGGCAACTGAACTGAACAGAGTCCATATAATTTATGTTGATTTGAGTACTAAAGAAAAACATAAGGTATATGAATCATTACGGTATCTCCATCTCTAATGATAAATTATTTTATTCCTGTTTTATCTTTAAAATGATTTGTATGTAATATTTTGTTTTTATTTTTACTACAATCTTAGGAAACAAATAGACATTAAAGTCCCCCACCCTGGTAAAAATTTTAGTGAATTTGAGCAAATTGTGTACGAAAAAAGTATGTGGATGAAGGGAAGATACCATGATGCACTAGATACCATGGTGAGAGAATGCATATTTTCTTCTCTCTTATTAGGCCTAATAGCCAGAGAGAACCAGATGATCTTTCCATGCCTCTTTTCTTATTTGACTTAACAAATTATAATTAACATCTTCAATTAAGTACACTATTACTTGAAACTAAACTGAAGTAATTCATAAATTAATGTTTTTGAAACATAAAAATATCCACCTAATTGCCTTTGATTATATTATCCTTCTAATGCTGACAAACACTGCTTCCAGTACTAAGTAATCAGTAAGCATAACTTATTTATCACACCAAATATAGAAAACTAATCTAAACTAGAGGCAGCAAAGGAGTGAAGTGAATAAAGACAGAGATAGGGCCTTACCTGAAATGTACTAGGAATCCCCTTTACAAGCCTTCATTCACTTACAGCTTTCTCTGCTGTAAGTTGTCAACGAGTCCCAAAGTATCCTTAAAGCACCTGGTATGTATCCTTCTTGAAATCTGTAAATTTACATGAATTGGCAATCTGTCTCTTCTTCTTGACTATGATTGAATTGAGAGTAGAAATTTAATTGTTATCTATCCATCTAGCCATCTATCTTTCACTCTTTATTCCCTCTCTCCCTTTCTCCCATCTTTCCTGTCTACTTGGGTATGCTTGATAACTAATATAATGCTTAGCTTTGGGATGGTAATTCTGAAACTGTAATATTCATTGGGACTATCTAGAGGTGATTTTAAAAATCCCAGCAGCATTTAGTACGACTAGAGTTGCACATCTTGAATTATCAGTTCTAATAAGTTTATAGGTGATTTCAGTGCTGCCTTAATGGGGACTACACATTGAGAACAATGCTCTAGCTTATAGACAGTTGACAATAAATATTTACTTAATAAAAAATTAGACTCCTATACTAGTTTGCCCCACACTGCAATTTCTTCCATTGCTGATGGAGGCTTTGGTCAATTTGATGATCAACTCTACTAACTGCTTTTAATGATTTCTGTGAGAAGGCATTGAATTAAATATATCTGTCTTTCATGTAGACTTTATGTACATGTCTGTCTTTTATGTAGATTTCACAGTACTTAGTAAGATAATATCAGACTTAAGTTATATAAAAAGATTTATTTTATAAGATCAAGGGCAAGTTATAAAAATTATCCTCACAGGTCTATGAGTTTATTTTAAAATAGCCATGAAAGGTAATAAATCTAAACATATAATTTTCACATTCTTGCTTCCATTAATGTGTTTCTGATTTGTTTCCTTATGAAACTTGAATATCAGGCTAGCAACACCTGCTGTAAGTGTGTTGGTTCTTGTTTACTAAGCAAAGCTCTTGATCTTTGCCTTTTAAACAGCTCATTCAGTAAGCAGAGAGAGAAAATTCAACTTTTATTAGAGCAGGGCTAATATATTCAATGTTAACAAAGCCAAGAAAATAAATCCCATTTCAAAATTTTCATTGAGGAGCCAATTGCTAAATATTCATTTCCACAATATTTTAAATTTGTGTATTTACATATGAATAGTAAAACTGGCCATCAATAATTATGCATAACCTGATCCAATGATTGAAGTCATGATATTCAACAAACATAGACTACCATGTGAGGTCCAAAATTCAAATTCTCACCATGAATTATATTACAATCATTGGTTCATAAGGACTAGAGAAAACTAAACATGTTTGGAATTCCTAAAGGACTTTTCATGAAAAATGAAGATAAACTCAACCTTTTCCCCTCTGATTTTATTTATTATTTTTCTTCAAGCTATTTTACATTCTAAATGAAATCTCTGTTGATTCTTACATACTCTTTGAGAACAGCTTACATTCTCATTAAGAGCTGACTTATTAGGACTTTGGTTCTCAATCTGTGCTGCATAAGAATCACCTGCAGGACTTGATAAATCAGAGTGTTGGGACCCAATAACAGATTTTAATTCACTAGGTCTGGGGTGGGGGCAAGATATTTTGCATTTCTAATCAGTTCACAGATGATCTTGATGGTGCTGGGAGATGAATTCTGAAAAATATTCACAGCTTATTTTATAAATGAGAGCACTTTGCTTCTTAATTGTGATGGTTGTACAAATCTTTGCACAAATTTTGCTCTTTTACTATTTAATTTTAAAATTATTTATTGGATACAGCTGATTTTCAATGGTGTGTTAGTTTCTGCTGTAAAGCAAAGTGAATTAGTTGTACAGAAAGGTGAATTAGTTGTCCAGCAAGGTGAATCAGTTGTCAGGTCAGTTCAGTCAATCAGTCATGTCCAACTCTTTGAGATCCCATGGACTGCAACAAGCCAGGCTTCCCTGTTCAACTCCCAGAGCTTACTCAAACTCATGACCATCGAGTCAGTAATGCCATCCAACTATATATCCTCTGTCATCCTCTTCTCTTCCTGTCTTCAATATTTCCCAGCATCAGGGTCTTTTTCAATGAGTCAGTTCTTCACATCATGTGGCCAAAGTATGGGAGATTCAGTTTCAGAATCAGTCCTTCCAATGAATATTCAGGCAGGACAGATTTCCTTTAGGATGGACTGACTGGATCTCCTTGCAGTCCAAGGGAATCTCAAGCGTCTTCAACACCGCAGTTCAAAAGCAGGGTCAGGATGGGGAACACATGTACACCCATGGGTGATTCATGTGAATGTATGATGAAAATCAACACAATATTGCAAAGTAATTAGCCTCCAATTAAAAAAATAAAATAAAAATAAAATCTACTTGCAAAAAAAAAAAAAGCATCAATTTTTTGGTACTCAGCTTTCTTTATAGTCCAACTCTCACATCCATACATGACTACTGGAAAAACCATAGCTTTGACTAGATTAACCTTTGTTGGCAAAGTAATGTCTGTGCTTTCTAATACGATGTCTATATTGGTCATAGCTTTTCTTCCAGGGAGCAAGCATCTTTTAATTTCATGGCTACAGTCACCATCTGCAGTGATTTTGGAGTCCAAAAAAATTAAGTCTCTCAATATTTCCATTGTTTCCCCCATCTATTTGCCATGAAGTGATGGGACCAAATGTCATGATCTTAGTTTTTTTAATGTTGAGTTTTAAGCCAACTTTTTCACTCTCCTCTTTCACTTTCATTAAAAGGCTCTTTAGTTCTTTGCTCTCTGCCGTAACGGTGGTGTCATCTGAATATCTGTGGTTATTGATATTTCTTCCAGCAATCTTGATTCCAGCTTGTGCTTCATACAGCCTGGCATTTCTCATGATGTACTCTGCATGTAAGTTAAATAAGCAGGGTGATAATAAATGGCCTTGACGTACTCCTTTTCTGATTTGGAACCCATCTGTTGTTATCAGTTATAATTTGAATCAGTTATATGTATACATATATCCACTATTTTTTAGATTCAATTCCCATATAGGTCATTATAAAATGTTGAGTAGTGTTCCCTGGGTTCACTATATAGTGGGTTCTTATTAATTATTGACTTTATATATAATAGTATGTCTATGTCAGTCTCAGTCTCCCAATTTATTCCTTCCCCCTCCTTTCCCCACTGGTAACCATAAGTTTGTTTTCTCCATTGATGACTCTATTTCTTTTTTGTATATAAGATCATTTGTATATATTTTTTTTACATTCCACATATAAGCAATGTCATAAGACGTTGAAATTAGTCTGAATTATTTCACTCAGCATGACAATTTCTGTTTCCCTCTATGTTAGTGCAAGTTACATTATTTCATTTTTATGGCTAAGTAATATTCCATTGTATATATGTACCACAACTTCTTTATCCATTGCTCTGTCAGTAGACATGTAGGTTGCTTCTATGTCCTGGCTATTGTGAATAGTCCCTCAGTGAACACTGAGTACATATATCTCTTCAAATATGGCTATATCTGGATATGTGCCGAGGAATGGGCCTGTTGGATCATGTCGTACTTTATTTTTAAATTTTTAAGGAAACTTCATACTGTTCTCCATAGTGGCCATGCCAATTTTCATTCCCACCAAAAGTGTACATGCATTCCCTTTTCTCCACAGCCTTTCCAGCATTCATTGTTTGTAGATTTTTTGATGATGGCAATTATTGGAAGTATGAGTTGACATCACTTTATAATTTTGATTTGGATTTCCCTAATAATTATTGATGTTGGACATATTTTCATGTGTTTTTTAGCCATCTTTATGTCTTTGGAGAAGCGTCTATTTAGACTTTCTACTAATTTTTATAGGGTTGGTGTTTCTATTTTTTTTTTTTTTAATGTTGAACTGCCTGAGCCATTTGAATATTTTTGAGATTAATTCCTTGTTGATCACTTTGCTTGCAAATATTTTCTCCTGTTCTGTTAGGTTTTTTGTATGTTTGTTTGTATGATTTATTTTCCTGTACAAAAGCTTTTAAATTTAATTAAGAGCCATTTATTTACTTTTATTTCCATTTTCATTACTCTAGGAGATGGATCAAATTATCTTCCTGAAAAGTATGTCAAAGAATGTTCTGCCTATGTTTTCATCTGTTTTATAATGTCTGACCTTACATTTAGGTCTTCAGTCCATTTTGAGTTCATTTTTGTTTATGGTGTTGGAGAATGTTTAAATTTCATTCTTTTATATGTATCTGCCTATTTTTCCCAGCACACTTATTGAAGACACTGTTTATTCTCCATTGTATATTCCTTTCTCTCTGTAATATATTATGTGACCACAGGTGTGTGAATATATCTCTGGACTTTCTCTCCTATTCCATTTATCTGTACTTCTGTTTTTGTGCCAGTGTGATGCTGTTCTGATGGCTACAGCTTTGTAGTATAGTCTGAAGTCAGGGAGACTGACTCTGTTTTCTTTCTTTGTAGTATAGTCTGAAGTCAGGGAGACTGAGCTCTGTTTTCTTTCTTAAGCTTGCTTTGGCTATTTGGGATCTTTTGTGTTTCAACACAAACTGTAAACTTTTTGTCCTAATTCTGTGAAAAATCCTATTGGTAATTTGATAGGGATTGCACTGAATCTGTAGTTTACTTTGAGTGGTATAGCCATTTTGACAATATTGATTCTACCAATCCAACAACATTGTATATCTCTCCATCTGCTTGTATCATCTTTAATTTCTTTTATTATTATCTTACAGTTTTCTAAGTGCAGGTCTGTTGCTCCCTTAGGTAGGTCTATTCCTAGTTATTTTATTCTTCAGGATGTGGTGGTAAATGGTATTGCTTTCTTAATTTCTCTTTTTGATCTTTCATTGTTAGTGTATAGGAATACAAGCAATTTCTGCATATAAATTTTGTTTACTTGCAACTTTACCAAATTCATTTATGAGCTCTGGTAGCTTTCTGGTAGCATCTTAAGAATTTTCTGTGTATAATATAATGTCATCTGCAAGCAGTGACAGTTTTACTTCTTTTTTCTTTTTGCAGTTTGCATTCCTTTTATCTCTTTTTCTTCTCTGATTGCCATAACTAGGAATTCAAACATTATGCTGAATAAATGTGGAGACAGAGGACATCCTTGTCTTATTCCTGATCTTAGAGGAAATGCTTTCCATCTTTCACTGTTGAGAAAAACTTTAGTTATGCATTTCATGCATTTGCTGTATATAGCCTTTATGTTGAAGTATATTCCTTCTATGTACCCTCTATGGAGAAATTTTATCATAAATGGGTATTGAATTTTATCAAAAGCTTTTCCTACATCTATTTAGGTTATCATATATCTTTTATTTTTTATTTTGTTAATATATTCTCCATTTTGTCTATAATTGATTGATTTGCATAAGTTGAAGGATCTTTGCATCCCTGGGATAAATCCCACTTGATCATGGTACGTGATGTTTTTAATGTGTTGTTGGATTATAATATTTTCTTAAGGATTTTTGCATCTATGATCATCTGTGTTACTGTCCTCTAATTTTCTTTCTTTGTGTGTGTGTGTTATCTTTATCTGGTTTTGGTATCAGGGTGATGATCACTTCATAGAATGAGCTTGAGAATGCTCCTTCTTCTGCATTTTTTTTCCTCTCAGAATAGTTGAAGAAGGCTAGTTGTTTTTATTCCAAATGTTTGGTAGAATTCACCTGTGATGCCTTCAGGTCCTAAACTTTTGTTTGTAGGAAGCTTTCTAAATTGCACTTTCAATTTCATTATTTCTGACTGGTCTGTTCATATTTTCTCTTTTCTCCTGGTTCAGTCTTGGAGATTGTACCTTTCTAAGAATTTTACCATTTTTCTAGGTTCCATTTTATTGGCATATAGTTGCTTATGGTAGTTTCCTGTGATTATTTATATTTCTATGCTGTCAATTGTAATTCCTTTTTTATTTATAACTTTATTGATATGAGTTCTCTCTCTTTTTTCTTGGTGAATCTGGCTAAAGGTTTACAATTTGCTTATCTTCTCAAAGAACTAGCTTTCAATTTCATTGATTGTTGCTATTTTTTTTCCAGTTCTCTTTTTATTTCTGCTCTGACCTTAATGATTTGTTTTTCTTTCTACTAAGTTTAGTTTCTGTTTGTTCATCTTTCTCTACCTGCTTTATGTCTAAGGTTAGGTTATTTATTTGGGATTTTCCTTACTTCCTGATATAAGATTGTATTACTATAAATTTCCCTTTTAGAACTATTTTTGTTGCATCTCATAGATTTTTGGATTGTCGTGTACTTATTGTCATTTGTCTCTGCATATTATTGCAATTTCCTCCTCAATTTCTTCAGTGATCCATTGGTTATTTAGGAATATATTGTTTTGCCTCCAGGTGATTTTTAAAAATTATTTTATTCATTTTAGTTGGAGCCTAATTACTTTACAGTATTGTGGTGGGTTTTGCCATACATCAACATGAATCAGTATGGGTGTGCATGTGTCCCACCATCCTGCACACCCTTCCCAACTCCCTCTCCACCATATCCCTTGGGTTGCCCCAGAGCACCGGTTTTGAGTGCCCTGCTTCATACACTGAACTTGCACTAGTCATTTGTTTTACATATGGTAATATACGTCTTTCAATGCTATCCTCTCATATAGTCCCACCTTTACCTTCCCCCATAATCCAAACTCTGTTCTTTACATCTATGATTGTGCTTTTAACAGGTTTTTGTTTTTTTTTTTTTTCTTTCCTGTAATCAATTTCTATTCTCACAGTGTTGTGGTCAGAAAAGATGGTTGATATAATTTCAGTTTCCTAATTTTTTTTTTTTTTAACCAATGCTTGATTTGTGACCCAAAATGTGATCTATCCTGGAGAATGTTCCATGTGTACTTGAGAAGAAAATGTATTCTGTTGCTTTGGATGGAATGCTTATAGATATTAACCAGCCATGAAGAGATACTCCACATCTAAGGTAAGAGAAATCCAAGTAAGATGGTAGGCACAGAGAGAAGGCAAAAAAGGGGCAGACTGACAAATCACAACCACAGACAACTAGCCAATCTGATCACATGGACCGCTGCCTTGTCTAACTCAATGAAACTAAGCCATGCCATGTGGGGCTCATGGTGGAGAGGTCTGACAGAATCTGGTCCAGTGGGGAAGGGAAAGGCAAACCACTTCAGTATTCTTGCCTTGAGAACCACACGAACAGTATGAAAAGCTAAAAAGATAGGACACTGAAAGATAAACTCCCCAGGTAGGTAGGTGCCTAAGATACTACTGGAGATAAGTGGAGAAATAACTCTAGAAAGAATGAAGGGATGGAGCCAAAGCAAAAACAACACCCAGTTATGGATGGGACTGGTGATAGAAGCAAGATCCGATGCTGTAAAGAGCAATATTGCATAGGAACCTAGAATGTTAGGTCCATGAATCAAGGAAAATTGGAAGTGGTCAATTAGGAGATGGCAAGACTGAACATCAACAGTCTAGGAATCAGCGAACTAAGATGGACTGGAATGGGTGAATGTAACTCAGATGACTATTATATCTACTACCGTGGGCAGGAATCCCTTAGAAGAAATGGAGTAGCCATCATAGTCAACAAAAGAGTCTGAAATGTAGTACTTGGATGCAGTCTCAAAAACGACAGAATGACTTATGTTCATTTCCAAGGCAAACAATTCAATATCATGGTAATCCAAGTCTGTACCCCAACCAGTAATGCTGAAGAAGCTTAAGTTGAACAATTCTATGAAGACCTACAAGACCATTCAGAACTAACACCTCAAAAAGATATCCTTTTCATTATAGGGTTCTGGAATGCAAAAGTAGAAAATCAAGAAACACCTGGACTAACAGGCAAATTTGGCCTTGGAATACAGAATCAAGCAGGGCAAAGGCTAATGGAGTTCTGCCAAAAGAACACACTGGTCATAGCAAACACCCTCTTCCAACAACACAAGAGAAGACTCTACACATGGACATCACCAGAAGGTTGACACTGAAATCAGATTGATTATATTCTTTGCAGCCAAAGATAGAGAAACTCTCTACAGTCAGCAAAAACAAGACTGGGAACTGACTGTGGCTCAGATCAAATTCAGACTTAAATTGAAGAAAGTGGAGAAAACCATTAGACCATTCAGGTATGGCCTAAATCAAATCCCTTATGACTATACAGTGGAAATGAGAATTAGATTTAAGGGACTAGATCTGATAGACAGACTGCCTGATGAACTATGGGTGGATATTCATGACACTGTACAGGAAACAGGAATCAAGACCATCTCCAAGAAAAAGAATAGCAAAAAAGCAAAATGGCTGTCTATGGAGGCATTACAAATAGCTGTGAAAACAAGGAAAGTGAAAAGCAAAGGAGAAAGGGAAAGATATACTCATTTGAATGCAGAGTTCCAAAGAATAGCAAGAAGAGATAAGAAAGCCTATCTCAGTGATCAATGCAAAGAAATACAGGAAAACAACAGAATGGGGTAGACTAGAGATCTCTTCAAGAAAATCAGAGATACCAAGGGAACATTTCATGCAAAGATGGGCTCGATAAAGGACAGAAATGGTATGGACCTAACAGAAGCAGAAGATATTAAGAAGAGGTGGCAAGAACACACAGAAGAACTGTACAAAAAAGATCTTCCCGACCAAGAAAATCACAATGGTATGATCACTCACCTAGAACCAGACATCAATGTGAATTCAAGTGGGCCTTAGAAAGCATCACTATGAACAAAGCTAGTGGAGGTGATGGAATTCCAGTTTAGCTATTTCAAATCCTGAAAGATGATGCTGTGAAAGTGCTGCACTCAATATGCCAGCAAATTTGGAAAACTCAGCAGTGGCCACAGGACTGGAAAATGTCAGTTTTCATTCCAATCCCAAAGAAAGGCAATGCCAAAGAATGCTCAAACTACAGCACAATTGCACTCATCTCACACACTACTAAAGTGATGCTTACAATTCTCCAAGCCAGGCTTCAGCAATAAGTAAACCGTGAACTTCCAGATGTTCAAGCTGGTTTTAGAAAAGGCAGAGGAACCAGAGATAAAATTGCCAACATCTTCTGGATCATTGAAAAAATGAAAGCGTTTCAGGAAAACATCTATTTCTGCTTTATTGACTATGCCAATGCCTTTGACTGTGTGGATCACAATAAACTGTGGGAAATTCTGAAACAGATGGGAATACTACACCACCTGACCTGCCTCTTGAGAAACCTGTATGCAGGTCAGGAAGCAACAGTTAGAACTGGACATAGAACAACAGGCTGGTTCCAAATAGGAAAAGGAGTATGTTAAGGCTACGTATTGTCACCCTGCTTATTTAACTTCTATGCACAGTACATCATGAGAAACCCTAGGCTGGAGGAAGCACAAGCTGGAATCAAGATTGACAAGAGAAATATCAATCACCTCAGATATGCAGATGACACCACCCTTATGGCAGAAAGTGAAGAGGAACTAAAGAGCCTCTTGATGAAAGTGAAGGAGAGTGAAAATTGGCTTAAAGCTCAGCATTCAGGAAACTAAGATTATGGCATCTGGTCCCATCGCTTTCTGGCAAATAGATGGGGAAACAGTAGAAACAGTGGCTAACTTGATTTTTCTGGGCTCCAGAATCACTGCATATAGTGATTGCAGCCATGAAATTAAAAGCTGCTTTCTCCTTGGAAGGAATGTTATTACCAACCTAGACAGCATATTAAAAAGCAGAGATATTACTTTGCCAACAAAGGTCCATCCAGTCAAGGCTATGGTTTTTCCAGTGGTCATGTATAGATGTGCGAATTGGACTATAAAGAAAGCTGAGCGCAGAATAATTGATGCTTTTGAACTCTGGTGTTGGAGAAGACTCTTGAAAGTCCCTTGGACTGCAAGGCAATCCAACCAGTCCACCCTAAAGGAGATCAGTCCTGGGTGTTCATTGGAAGTACTGATGTTGAAGCAGAAACTCCAATACTTTGGCCACTGATGTGAAAAGCTGACTCATTTGAAATGACCCCGATGCTGGGAAAGATTGAGGGCAGGAGGAGAAGCGGATGATAGAATGAGATCATTGGATGGCATCACCGACTCGATGGACATGGGTTTGGGTGGACTCCAGGAGTTGGTGATGGACAGAGAGGCCTGGCGTGCTGCAGTTCATGGGGTCGCAAAGAGTCAGACGTGACTGAGTGACTGAACTGAAATCTTATCTGGTCTAAGGCTTATGCTTCCTTGTTGATTTTTTGTCTGGATAATCTGTACATTGATGAAATTGAGGTGCTAAAGTCCCTGCTATTATTGTGGTACTGTTGATTTCCCATTTTATGGCTGTTAGCATTTGTCTTATGTTTTTAGGTGCTCATATGTTGGGTGCATATATATTATAAATGCAATATCTTCTTCTTGGATTGAGAAATTTTGTTCTTTTGAAAAGACTGAACCAGATTAAGTATAATTTATTCTTTTTCAATTATCTAAAAGTGCATAACTGATACCAAACTTTGGGCTTTAATTGAATTTACAATTATGAGTTTCAAATTCAGTAGTCATGATTCTATAACTATTTATCCCTGATGAAGGAAAAAGCCTACATCTACAAAAATAATGTTATATTCTAACAATTGTTATTAATATTTGTACACATAGTTTTGTAAAGATATGCTACTTATAGGAGATTTGACTGAATGGTTCAATCTACATTTTCAAACAGACTGAATATTTAAAATTATATTTTATACATTCAATGCCAGTATGGTGATTAAAGAAGTGAATTATCTTCAAAAATAACATTTTTGTAAAATACATAATTTAAAATTATGTGGAATGTTTTTATGACAAATTTGTTATCGCTCAATTCTGTTTAAGTTCTAAGAGATGAGAGAAATAACAATACTAATATTTCAAATTTGGAAGGAGTTGTTCCAAAAACATATGCCTGTAGGAAGTCTATTCTGTATAAGACAGTATTTCAGAGCATGGTAACTGTCAACAGCCATGCCACTGTCTTTGTAGAGTTCCACCAGAATGTGTAGATTATAACATTCTTCACAGAGAAATACTTCAAATACAAACTGGAATGTTGTAATTTTGTGGGTAGCTGAAGCAAAAGGATGTGATTTGAAACCTTAATGCATTGGCTAGAATGATTCAGAGATTCAGTCCTAGAAACATGGAGATAAATAAAAAGAAAAGAAAATATTGACAGGGAGATACTTATTCATTTGAGGTACCAATAGGGAATTGCTTTTAGAATTTCTTTAGTAACACTAGAACTGAAATCAAAGTTTTATAGTAGAAAATGTACATATTAAGAAATTTCATTTTTTCCTCTTTAAATAAGTATTGGCCTAATAAATTTTCAAGTAAAATCTAATTAAATCCAACAAGAGGGGGATTTCAGGTCTGAAAATGACATAGCAGTATTCTAGTGTTTTTAATTGTTTATTCTTTCACTATGAGGAAATTTCTGGAACTCATTTTTCAAATAAAGGAGCTTGAGATTGAGAGGATTCTAAGCAATTCAGGGCATCTGTGAAAATGATTATAAAATAATTGTTCTATCATTGTTCTATTTTAGGAAAATTATCAGTGACTTTTACAGTTTCCAAAGTCAGGAAAAAGCAAAAAAAAATAATTTAGATCACCATGTAAAAATATAAGCTTGTGTGTGTGTGTGTGTGTGTGTGTGTGTGTGTGTGTGTATGTGTGTGTATGCTCAGTCTTGTCTGACTCTGTGACCCCATTGACTGTATACTACCAGGCTCCTCTGTCCATGGAATTTTCCAGGCAAGAATACTGGAGCAGGTTGCCATTTCTTACTCCAGGGGATCTTCCCAACCTAGGGATCAAACTCATGCCTCTTGTGTCTTCTGCATTGGCAAGTGTATTCTTTAGCACTGTGCTACCTGGAAAGCTCATAAATATCAGTAACCTATTATTAATATTCTTTGATATCAAGGTACTATTTGAAAATGAAAGTATAGCTTTCATTGTGTCATAGGACTACTATTAGAAGGATAATACCAAAATTAAATATTTTTTTCTGTTTAAACAATGACCATATGTATATAAAAGCTGTAAATACTTTATATTATAAAACAGTGCTCAGCTCAGTTCAGTTCAGTTCAGTCACTCAGTCGTGTCCAACTCTTTGTGACTCCATGAATTGCAGCATGCCAGGCCACCCTGTCCATCACCAACTCCCGAAGTTCACTCAAACTCACGTCCATCAAGTCGGTGATGCCATCCAGACATCTCATCCTTTGTCGTCCTCTTCTCCTGCCCCCAATCCCTCCTAGCATCAGAGTCTTTTCCAATGAGTCAACTCTTTGCACGAGGTGGCCAAAGTACTAGAGTTTCAGCTTTAGCATCATTCCTTCCAAAGAACACCCTGTACTGATCTTTAGAATGGACTGGTTGGATCTCCTTGCAGTCCAAGGGACTCTCAAGAGTCTTCTCCAACACCGCAGTACAAAAGCATCAATTCTTCAGCACTCAGCTTTCTTCACAGTCCAACTCTCACATCCATACAAGACTACTGGAAAAACCATAGACTTGACTAAATGGACCTTTGTTGGCAAAATATGTCTCTGCTTTTGAATATGCTATCTAGGTTGGTCATAACTTTCCTTCCAAGGAGTAAGCGTCTTTTAATTTCATGGCTGCAATCAATAAATACATGTACTGATATATTATAGTAAACTGAAAATCTTTCTAAATCAGGAGTTAGAAAATCTGATGTATTTTCTATCTTTTCACAAATTCACTACTCAAACTTACTTCAAATCACTTAACATTTCTGAATATATCCTCATCTTTGAATTATACAGTGATATATTCAAGACTAGTTGAACACTTAAACTCTATGGGCTCCTTTTGAGTATATTGGTTACTAATAAATAGTCCACAAATTAATATAGATAATACTTTCCATACAGTGAAACACAGTTGGAAATGCTGAATTGAAACCTAACATGAATAATAGCACAGTGAAGCAGAGGAATTTTAACTTAATTTTTGATGTGCAGAATGATCAATAATCTGAAGCTCTGAGAGGCCAGCTACTGAGAGACAGCATGAGAACATGGCAGACTCTGCATGAGTCCTAATAAAAAGAAGTTTAAAGCGAAAGGGAGTTAGTAGCTGAGTGGGTAAACAGAGGTAGTGACTAGCAGAAGAGGGAGTTTAAAAGGAAGGGAAAACAGATCAATGGAAAGTTAGCTTAGCAATCAGAACCAACTATAGAAAAGGAGGTCCTGAAGGAGTTCAAAGACATTTGTGTTGTTGATGTTGTTGACATTTACAAGATTCTATAAATGAGGCAGCTTACTGAAAAGAAGTCATTGAGAAACTAACAAGTCAGAATCAAAAAAAAAAGAAAAAACAAGAGAGACAGAGAGAGATGGGTAAAGTTCTCAAAAGAATCATTCCTGTAGAAAAAGAGCATATAAAATGTTCTTTTGTTTTTTTCTCTAATAAAATACAATTAAGAGGAAAAAAATAAAACCATGTCCAAATTCTGAAGAACAAAACTAAAGATGAAATTATTTTAAATATCACTAAATTAAGAAGAAACTGTTGGGGAGAAGAAAGGAAGGGTATTTGTAGCATCTGGAAATGGACTATCCTTTGTGATCAGTCTATGAGTAGCTCCTCCACATGTTAACCCTTTCAAGAGTGCTTCCCTTCCTGGAGAATATAACTCTGTTTAGTTTAAGGGCAATGATTTCATTCTTCAGAGACATTTGTTTTCATGGATTAAACTTCTTAGTGTGTAATCATGTGTTCAGATGATAGATTAAAATGTCTCCTAAAATCCTGTGCCTTAGAGGAGTTTTTATTTATGGGAGATAAGGAGTTTTTATTTATGGGAAATATTTGCATACCCCATGTTAAGTATTTCATAGAAGTAGGAATTATTAGGAAACAAGGATTGCACTGTGGTTTGGAAATCTGTATTAAGAGAAAAGTGACTCTTCGAAGCTTCAAACACCTGTGATTTTGATGAGGATAATGTTTCTGCAGATGAAGAAAGTGACAGTTGTGAGCTCATCACCTGCTCCCCTATTTCAATAATCCCAATTTACTCTTCAAATATTAACTTATATTTTACTTCTCCCTAGGAGGGTGCCCTGCTCACAGGCTCCCTCAGAGATATCCAAATAAATTTAGGTGTTCTTCTGGGTTTCAGTTCAGTTCAGTCTCAGTTGTGTCCGACTATTTGTGACACCATGGACTGTAAGCACACCAGGATCCTCTGTCCATCATCAACTCCTGGAGCTTGCTCAAGCTCATGTTCATCAAGTCAGTGATGCCATCCAACCACCTCATCCTCTGTCATTCTCTTCTCCTCTTGCTCTTCTGGGTTTACTCTTGGCAACTTATAATGTTTACATTGAATGTGTCCAAAGCTTTGGTTTAGAGCTTAGAACAATCTGTGTAATAAATAATGTATGCTTAATAAAATAAAATTTCACTGAAAGTCTATTCTTTCAAAAATAATTTAATTATGCAGAACTTACACAGAAAGTGTATCCATAAATAAAAGTTAAATCCATCAGTTTTGCCCAGTCATTTAAAGATTAGTTCACATTTTTTGCAATTATAAGATACAAAGGGGCAGGCAGTACTGACCAAAGGTTCCTAAACATGATCTAATGATATAAAATCACATAAGCATATTGCTTTTCTTAAGGTAATCTTTATTTTAAAGCCATGGCAAGCAGTGAGACATATTCTCTTCAAAAAAACAGATATAATTATTCTAGACCACAAATAAATAAAATGGGATAACAATTGACTACTCAGGTATCTAGACCTATATCAGAAAAGAAAAGGAAAATTAAAATAATAATATTAGGGAGTAGTTAAGACCTAAGTGGAGGAATCTGATAACTGGGATTTCAAATGGATTGATTCATTGCACCTAGCAGTGATAAAAATGTAAGGTAGGCTGGAAGAAATCTCTCCACTGTGTACCAAAATTCGTAAAGACATAGCGCTTCAGAGCAGTGGATTTGAGCTCCCTGTATCATACAGGAAATTCCCACTGGCTATTTAATTTTACAGATGTCAATGTATCTGTTCCCATGCTTCTCTCTCAACTCGCCCCACCCTCTCTTCCTTCACTGTGTCCACAAGTCTGTTCTCTAATGTCTGCGTTTGCACTGCTGCCCTGCAAACAGGTCCATCAGTACCATCTTCCTAGATTCCATATATATGTGTTCATATGTGATATTTCTTTTTTTCTCTTTCTGACTTAACTTCAATCTGTGTAATAAGCTCTAGGTTCATCCACTCATTAGAATTGACTCAAATATATTTATTTTCATGGCTGAGTATATATACACCACTTACGTAGAGAGATGAGGTGGGTCGGGAGGTGGGAGGGTGGTTCAAGAGGGAGGGGACATATGTATACCTATGGCTGATTCATGTTAATATATGGCAAAAACCAACACACTATTTAAAGCACTTACCTACCAATTAAAAGTAAATAAAATAAAAAAAGAAAAGAAATGCAGAAAACAATGCTTCAAATATAACCACTTAAACAGTTAGTCTTCTAAAAATAATAAAAGTATTTAAAGTAATAATAAAAGACATATATGTCAAAGGAAAATCCACAATGAAAATTAACTACAAACTTGACAAAGACATAAATATTCTATAAGTGTTGTTGGAGTTAATAGATCTCTGATTTATTTTTCATATGAGTCAGAAATATAGTTAAAGCAGAGTTCCTTAGGTTTCTTAAAAGAATTTTTATGTCATTTTGCTGTAGTTTTAGATCAAATAACCTATTGTCTGAAGGTTTGGGGCTTTCCAGATGGCTCAGTGGTAAAGAATCCACCTGCCAATGCAGGAGACACAGGAGACATGGGTTTGATCCCTGAGTCAGGGAGATTTACTGGAGGAGGAAATGACAAACCACTCAGTATTCATTTTTGGGCAATATCATGGACATTTTAAACATAAAGATGTTAGAAAATAGTTAAGGTGTGAAGTTTTGTTCATGACAGATATTAAGATATTAAGTTGGTGGCAGAATTGACGTGAATTCAGAACTTGGTTCAGCTCTCTTCTACAACAGTGCTTCTGTTATTGCATGCTGCCTATTACTTACAAATAAAACACTGTAGATAAAAATGTTTCTAAATTAGCAAATAAAAAATTAAATGTAGATTATAATAAAAATAGTCACAAATATTTATATAAAGTATTATGAATAAAATTTATAAAATCCTTCTGAAAAATATATGCAGCATGTACAATAAAATAGCATATAAAATAGTTTTAACAGTATATAGTAGAAATATATTCTGACTTGTCAAATTATTCAATCAATAATGTAGAAAAATGGACAATTCCAAAGTATTTTAATTCCACAAAAGGTCAAAAATTTGCAGGTAGGAAATTTCTAAGTTAAAAATACAGTCAAAAAACAGGGAAAATCAGCCTAGCAACATCACAAGCAATTCATCAAATATGGGATAATTCAAAAAGCATTAAATGTGAGAGTAAAACCAAAAATTATCATCATCATCATTATTACAATTACGATCATAGTATACTCCATCTTTCACTTTCAAGAAGTATAAGATGGAATATAATGTTCACTACTCCTCCTGCTTAGCATAACTAAAAACAATAGGGATTATAATAAAACAAAATAAAAATACTCTTCAAGGTATAAAAATTTTAAAAAAGCAGACCCTCCACTGCTGGGCATACACACAGAGGAAACCAGATTTGAAAGAGACTCATGTACCCCAATGTTCATTGCAGCACTGTTTATAATAGCCAGGGCATGGAAGCAACCTAGATGTCTATCAGCAGATGAATGGATAAGAAAGCGGTGGTACATATAAACAATGGAGTATTACTCAGCCGTTAAAAAGAATACATTTTAATCAGTTCTAATGAGGTGGATGAAACTGGAGCCTATTATACAGAATGAAGCAAGCCAGAAAGAAAAACACCAATACAGTATACTAAGGCATATATATGGAATTTAGAAAGATGGTAACGATAACCTTGTATGCCAGACAACAAAAGAGACACAGATGTATAAAACAGTCTTTTGGACTCTGTGGGAGAGGGAGAAGCTGGGATGATTTAGGAGAATGGCATTGTATAATATCATATATGAAACGAATTGCCAGTCCAGGTTTGATGCATGATACAGGATGCTTGGGGCTGGTGCACTTGGATGACCCAGAGGGATGGTATGGGGAGGGAGGAGGAAGGGGTGTTCAGGATTGGGAACACGTATACACCCATGGCGGATTCATGTTGATGTATGGTAAAACCAATACAATATTGTAAAGTAATTAGCCTCCAATTAAAATAAATAAATTTATTAAAAAAATAAAAAGGCAGACCATCAAGCAAACTGGGACCTGAGGAACTACATGATCACACACATTGACCAATTTGTTTTTGTCTTTTGTCTCTTATATGCAAAACTGGGAACTGAAAAAGCTAGCAATCTAGAAATACCAGTAAGCACACACACTAAAAAGCCAACAAAAATGTACTCTCTCTAGGTAAAAAACAAACAAACAAACAAAAAACAATGAAAGGGACAGCCTAACAAGGCAGAAAACATGTAGACAACAACCAGTCTAATCAGTTGGAGTAAAACAGAAAACATGAGCCCCACACTCACTGTACTAGCAACAGCTGATCACAGAGCCCAAACCTCCACCCTGGAGAGCCTGGAGCAGCACATAGCAATACCCCTACATAGATGGCATGAGTAAATGCCAAGTAGAGTGTTAGCAGTTTCATTCCTGATGGCTCATCATGAGCTTGCTTATAGCAGTATTGGTGGGGGCCATGGCGGTGACATGGACTTCCAGCCCTCCCTTCTGCATTAACTAGAAATCCCTTCTTCCCATTTCAGATGTCACCAGAGACTGAGTAGGAAACTCAGATTTTTACATTCACCCGGAAATAATGAGGTGAATTCCCTCTTTCCTCTGCCAGAGAATCATTAAAGAAAGCCATCTAAAATAGAAGTTTTATAGAAGATTCAGAGTCTCAGATAAAATATATAAATGGCCAGGATTCAACTGATAAATCTTTCATCATACTAAAAATCAGGAAAACCTCAATGTAAATGAGAAAAAAAAAATCAACAGATGTCAACATCAAGATGGCACAGATGTTAAATCTAATTTAAAACCTAAATCCAATTTAAAATTAGATTTTTAACAACCATGATAAAAATGCTTCAATTAGCAATTACGAATACAATGGAAACAAATGAAAAAACAGAAAGCTTCAGCAAGTCTGTTCAAAGACATAGAAGATATAAGTAGAACCAAATAAAAACTTTAAAACTCAAGAATACAACAACAAAAATTCAGTAGACAGGGTTAACATCAGAATGGAGCAGACAGAAGAAGTGAGTGGAAGACTGAATAATAGATATTATCCAAACTGAATGAGAGTAAATACATTTAAATTAAAAAAAAAAAATAATGAACAAAGAGTGACATTTGAAACTGCAACAAAATCAGAACATGTATGTCTTCAAGGTCTTAGAAAGAAGAAAACCTATAGGACTGAAAAAGCACCCAAAATAATGGCTGAAAACATCTGAAACATAGTAGGATATTCAAACTTAAAATTCTACCAACTGATGCATGCTCAGTCACTTCAATCCTATTAATCTCTTTGTGACTCTATGGACTGTAGCCTGCCAGGCTCCTCAGGCCACAGGATTCTCTAGGAAAAAATACTGGAGTGGGTTGCTATGCCCTCCTACAGGGGAATCTTCTGGACCCAGGGATCAAACCAGAATCTCTTGCCTTGTAAGCAGATTCTTTACCACGGAGCCACAGGGGAAGCCCAACAAGTTATGATGGACCTTAAACTGGGTAAACCCAAAGGAATCCATACTAATATGCATTATAATTAAACTTCTGAAAACTAAGGACAAAGTAAAAAAAAAAAAAAAGAATCTGAAAAAATGTCACAGAGGAAAACCATTAGAAATACAGCATCATTCTTGAAACAGTGGAGGTCAAAAAAGTGGTACAAGAAATGTCACTCTTGCCTGGGAAATCCCACGGACAGAGAAGCCCGGTGGTCTACAGTCCATGGGATCGCAGAGTCCGGCATGACTGAGCGACTAACACTTTTACTTTTCACTTTCAGGTGCTGTGTGTGATTTATTTTGTACACTGTATCAAAAGCTTGCCAAGTGCTTGCCACATGCTTTAGGAACTCAGTGAATATTAGTTGAATAGGAACTTGTTTAAAAAACGTGTTTATCTCAACCGAACAGATTCCATACAAAAACCTTAATATAAACCACAGGTACCTTCAGTGTCATTGAGACTTGCACTCTTGAAGTCTCTGTCATCTAACAGCACTGCTCAAAGGAGCTGATTGTTTCAAAGTATGCTGCAAAGCATTTCTTCTTGGTACTTTGTACCCTGGGAGGGGCTGGGCTTTATATGCTTAATACTAGAGTTTCAAAAGTATCTATCTTAATTAGTTAATCCATTTGATAGGTAAACAGTAACAATGCTGACAGGCATTCTTCTAGGAGTTAGAGTTACAGTGGGATTTATAGAGTCACCACAGGGGTTAAAACAACTGGCATTATCCCTCCCTCCAGGGAGATGATGACATTCAGTGGCGACAGTATGAATCAGAGTTTCACAAATATTAAAATATTGGTGTTCCCAGGCTTCTGTCTTTGCCTTGCTGTACCCAATGCACTATACCTCTTCTAGTATTATCCCTTAGAGTAGAAATAATATTTGAATTTATTTTCATTGTATAGAATTTAGTATGTCTTGGATCTCTGCCTTCTCTATCATCCACCCTGCATTACTGCACAACTAACACTTACAGTATTATATGTTTGAAATTATTCAGAATCATTCTGACAAGTGCAGAAGACTTAGAAAAAAATACCCGCATCATCTCTAAACTATTTTTTCAGGAGAATAGTACCTATGTATATTATAAATACTGAAAAATCATAGTATAGGCATTTGCCCTAAAATAATTATTAGTATCTGGTTCTAAATGGTGAATCTTGATGCCTACTCTAATACACCCTGATTAAAGGAGTAAATCTCTTCAAGTCTCTTCATACATGTATATACAGTCAAAATCTACATAATCATATATATATATATATACACATATCTCAAACTTTAAAAATCAGTGATTTTGCCTGGCCTCATGCAGCTTTATCTGCAGCATATTAGGGTTGTGAAAGTGAAAGTCGCTCAGTCATGTCCGACTCTTTGCAACCCCATGGACTATACAGTCCATGGAATTCTCCAGGCCAGAATACTGGAGTGGGTAGCCTTTCCCTTCTCCAGGGAATCTTCCAAACCCAGGAATCTAACTGAGGTCTCCTGCATTGCATTGTAGTTATGCCTATTTTGAATTTTTCCAATTCTATTTTGACTTTTTTGTCACACTCAGTATTCTTAATCATGTTTGTATAAAGAAGGACTTGGAATTAGATTAACCTGGATTCAGATTCAGACCATATGATTTCTTAATTTGCAGAAATTGCTTGAAAAAATTTGCTTCTCTTCTTTTACCCTCATTTTCTTTGTCTATAAAATGAAAATAGTGCTAGTCTTTACATTTCATGTAATCTAATAAAACACCATGTGTGGTAAGTGATGCTTTCCTTGCTACTGAGAAATAATATATGCTATTGATTAATTGTGACAGGTCATCAGCAGTAAAATACACTCTAAATTCAGAAATGTGTTTCTTAAAAAATTATGAAATAGCATTACACATCTTTGTTAGTAATGAAATATATATATATATATATACGTATATACACACACACGTATAACATGATTCCTTTGATCCTTTGAATGTTAGTTTCTTATCTGATTCACCTTCAGCCAGACTCTTATAGTGGTTTTGATGATCATATTAAATGTGGTGTACAAACATGATAAGATACTACAAATCCATTACCAATTCTCTTGCTTACCATTGGATTATATGATCAGAATCTATGAATATTTACTCGAGCACTACAATTAATTTGCCTTTGATTTTAGAGAAGTAACTAAATGTTCTTGACTTCATTAATTAGCAAAATGAAAACATAAGCTTATAAACATACTATTAAGTTTAAAATATGAAATTCATTCTGAAATATTTCCCAAATATGATAAGTTGTCATAATGGAAAAAATGCTCAAAGCAAATGAAATCTATCTGGCATTGTTAATTCAAAAAACATTTTTGCCTGTGTGAGTGCCACTGAATGAGGAATCCTCCCAGGAAAAAAAAGACAAAAGCAAAGCTTGAAATAGCCTCTCATCCTTCATAGGTAAAATCTCCAGAGTGGAGGTTTGGGCTGATGGGAAATTTTTCCTCCCTGTGCTGTATCTGTTCAGTTGATAAAAAGAGGACTTTGATCTCAGAGACTGTCAATCCAGCTCTTTTTATGAAAAATTTGCTTAAAGTAAACAGTAAAAGTAGCAAAGCAGCTATTAAAATTCCATCCCGATTGGCTATGCTCCCAGTTCCAAAACCCAAAACATAATGCCCACTGATTATTCAGATTATGTATAAGACTTTTTTGTGTTCTTAAAAAAAAAAAATCACCACTAAAAATAACTGATCTAGTTGAGAAAATTACAAATCTTCCTTTTCAAATTCTAATCATATTAGTTGAGTTAAAGTAAGATCCAGCAAAAATTCTTTCAATGACATTTCTATTGATACAAGTTCTAAGTTGTAAATTCTGAGCTATATCCAGCCACTAGACTTTTGTGGATAATTATGAAATATTATACTTGAGTTTATATCTACCGACTGTCAATCATCTTATAAGCACACTCATCTGTAATATCCATATGTATATACACCCACATATATATGTATATATACTTGAGCTATTAATCAATTCACTAAGGCTATCTTTTCCCACTGCTAGTTACCTTCTGAACTATTTTCCTTTTCATATTTTAAAGAGATACCCACTGAAATTTTCAAACAAATTAGCCATATACAATGGAATAAAGCCTCCTTGTTTATCTGACAATCTTGTTAGATACAATTGTGTAACAAGTACATTAAGTTTTCTCATTCTGCTTTTGGCCATTTAGAGAAGATGGGAACTATAAAAGCTATGTTTCTTAGTATCTGTTGGAGCTAGGTTCTGAAAATGAATCGATTAATTCACTTGTTTTTTTCGCTAGTTTACTGAAGACAGGAAGAGTGGGAGCCCACCTTGCTGCTGGATCTTTAAGTTAATACAGCCGGGATAAATGAGTAGTTAAGGCATCCAGACTCAGCATTGCAGACTCTGAGACCGTCCGGAGGCAGAGCTGCTGCAGTCAATGCGGTAGCAGACAGGCATTCTCACCTCTGAAGGGCAGCTTTATGACTCTGACCTCTTTTGTCTACACTTCTAGTGCTTTTAAGTCCCATATATTGATTTCCTTTCAAGGGAAATAACTAAAATGGTTTCTGTTTCTTCTGTGAAACACTGATGGCAAATTTCTCAAAGGGAGTACATTTAATTCCAAAGCATTTTTCTAACATAAAGGGGAAATTAAAGATTGGTGATATATATATATATATATATATTTGAATCAAGAATGAAAGAATAAAAATCTAGAAAATTAATTGTATGTTTCAGAGGAATTAAAACTGATGTGTAACTCTAAAAAATATGGTTAAATGATGTTGCACAGTTCTTGACTTCAAAGTGAACATGTAACTTCAGAGGGAAAGAATTACACTATCGAATCATTTATATTCAGTTCAGTTCACACGCTCAGTCATGTCTGACTCTTTGCAACCCCATGGACTGTAGCATGTCAGGCTTCTGTGTCCATCACCAATTCCTGGTGCTTGCTAAAACTCATCCATTGAGTCAGTGATGCCATCCAACCATCTCATCCTCTATCATCCCCTTCTCCTTCTGCCTTCAATCCTTCCCAGCATTAGGGTCCATTCCAAAGAGTTGGCACTTCCCAACAGGTGGTCAAAGTATTGGACTTTCAGCTTCAGCATCTGTCCTTCCAATGAATATTCAGTACCGATTTCCTTTAGTATTGACTGGGTGGATCTCCTTGCAGTCCAAGGTACTCTCGAGAGTCTTCTCCATCACTATATTTCAGAAGCATCAATTCTTTGGCATTCACCCTTCTTTATAGTCCAACTCTCACATCCAAACATGACTCCTGGAAAAACTATAGCTTTGACTAGATGGACCATTGTCGACAAAATAATGTCTGTGCTTTTTAATATGATGTCTAAGTTGGTCATTGAGTGAATTAACTTTCACTTTTTACTTTCATGCATTAGAGAAGAAAATGGCAAGTCACTCCAGTGTTCTTGCCTGGAGCATCCCAGGGACGGGGGAGCCTGGTGGGCTGCCGTCTATGGGGACCCACAGAGTCAGACACGACAGAAGCGACAGCAGCAGCAGCAACAGCAGCGGCAAGTTGGTCATAACTTTTCTTCCAAGGAACAAGGGTCTTTCAATTTCATGGCTGCAGTCAACATCTGCAGTAATTTTTGAGCCCAAGAAAATAGTCTGTCACTGTTTCCATTGTTTTCCCATCTATTTGAAATAAAGTGATGGGACTGGATGCTATGATCTTAGTTTTTTGAATGTTGAGTTTTAAGCCAACTTTTTCACTCTCCTCTTTCACTTTCATCAAGAAGCTCTTCAGGTCCTCTTCATTTTCTTCCATATAGGTGGTGTCATCTGAATATCTGAGGTTATTGATATTTCTCCTGACAATTTTGATTCCAGCTTCTGCTACATCTCAGCTAGTAAAGAATCTGGCTGCAATGCAGGAGACCTGAGTTCGATCCCTAGGTTGGGAAAATCCCCTGGAGAAGGGAAAGGTTATCCACGCCAGTATTCTGCCCTAGAGAATTTCATGGACTGTATAGCAAAGTGTCAGACACGACTGAATAACTTTCACATGCTCCGCTTCATTCAGTCCAGAATTTGCATGATATAGTCTACATATAAGTTAAATAAACAGTGTTACAATATACAGCCTTGACATACTCCTTTCTTAATGTTAAACTAATCTGTTGTTCCATGCCTGGTTTTAATTGTTTTTGCTTCTTGACTTCTATACAGATTTCTCAGGAGGCAGGTCAGGTGGTCTGGTATTCCCATCTCTTTAAGAATTTTCCACAGTATGTTGTGATCCACACAAAGGCTTTGACATAGTCAATAAAGTGGAAGTAAATGTTTTTCTGGAACTCTCTTACCATTATGTTGCCATTATTATCCAATGAATATGGGCAGTTTGGTCTCTGCTTCCTCTGCCTTTTCTAAATCCAACATGAATGTTTAGAAGTTCAGTGTTTATGTACTGTTAATGCCTAGCTTGGATAATTTTGAGCATTACTTTGCTAGCATGTGAGTGCAACTATGCGGTAGTTTGAGCATTCTTTGGGATTAGAATGAAAACTGACCTGTTTCAGTCCTTTGGTCACTGCTGAGCTTTCCACATTTGCTAGCATATTGAATTCAGTACTTTCACAGCATCATCTTTGAGGGTTTGAACTAGCTCAGCTGGAATTCCATCACCTGCACCAGCTTTGTTCATAATGATGCTTCCTAAGGCCCACTTCACTTCACATTCCAGATGTTTGGCTCTAAGTGAGTGATCACACCATTGTGGTTATCTGAGTCATGAAGATCCTTTTTGTATAGTTACAGTTCTGTGTATTCTTGCCACCTCTTCATATCTTTGCTTCTGTTTGTCCATTGCGTTTCTGTCCTTTATTGTGTCCCTCTGCATGAAATGTTCCCTTGGTATTTCTAGTTTTCTTGAAGAGATCTCTAGTGTTTCCCATTCTTTTGTTTTCCTGTGTTTTTTTGCATTGATCACTGAAGAAGGCTTTCATATCTTTCCTTGCTATTCTTTGGAACTCTTCAGATGGATATATCTTTCCTTCTCTCCTTTGTCTTTAGCATCTCTTCTTTCCTCAGTTATTTATAAGATAACCATCTTGCCTTTTTGAATTGCTTTTTCTTGGGAATGGTCTTGATCACTGCCTCCTGTACATTGTCACGAACCTCCATCCATAATTTTTCAGTCACTCTATCAAATCTAATTCCTTGAATCCATTTGTCTCTTCTACTGTATAATCATAAGGGATTTTATTTACGCCATGCCTGAATGTCTAGTGGTTTTCCCAGCTTTACTGAATGTAAGTATGAATATTGGAATAAGGAGTTCATGATCTGAGTCCCAATCAGCTACCCGTCTTCCTTTTACTGACTCTATAGAGCTTCACCATCTTCAGCTGCAAATGATATAATCAATCTGATTTTGGTATTTACTATCTCATAACTTTCATCTGTGGAATTGCCTCTTGTATCGTTGGAAGAGGGTGTTTGCTATCACCAGTATGGCCTTTTGGCAAAGCTCTGTTAGCTTCTGCCCTGCTTCATTTTTTTACTCCAAGGTCAAATTTATCTGTTATTACAGGTATCTCTTGCCTTCCTACCCCTATATTGAAAATGAAATCATTTTTGGTGTTAGTTATGGAAGGTCTTGTAGGTCTTCATATAACCATTCAACTTCAGTTTCTTTAGCATTATTGTTGGGGCATAGACTTGGATTACTGTGATAATGATTGATTTTCCTTGGACAGGAACAGAGATCATTCTGTCATTTTTAAGACTGCATCCAAGTATTGCATTTCAGACTCTTTTGTTGACTATGTTGGCTACTCCATTTCTTCTAAGGGATTCTTGCCCACAGTAGTAGATATAATGGACACCTAAATTAAATTGACCCATTTCAGTCCATTTTAGTTCACTGATTCCTAAAATGTTGATGTTCATTCTTGCCATCTCTCGTATGACCACTCCCAATTTACCTTGAGTCATGGACCTAGCATTCCAGGTTCCCATGCAATATTATTCTTATAGCATCAGACTTTTCTTCCATCATGAGTCACATCCACAGCTGGATATTGTTTTCGCTTGGAATCCATCTGCTCATTCTTTTTGGAGTTATTTCTCCACTCTTCTCCAGTAGCATATTGGGCACCTACCAACCTGGGGAGTTCATCTTTCAAATTTCATATATTTCTGCCATTTCCTACTGTTTATGGAGTTCTCAAGGCAAGAATAATGAAGTGTTTGCCATTCCCTTCTCCAGTGGACCACATTTCATCAGAATTCTCCCCCAGACCTGTCTATCTTGGGTGGCCCTACCTACTATGGCTCATAGTTTCAGTGAATTTGACAAGGCTGTGGTCCATGTGATCAGTTTGGTTAAATTTCTGTGATTGTGCTTTTCATTCCATCTTCCCTCTGATGGATAAGGGTAAAAGGCTTACGGAAGCTTCCTGATGGGAGAGACTGACTGCTGGCTCTTGTTCTGATGGGCAGGCCATGCTCAGTAAATCTTTAAACAAGTTTTCCATTGGTGAGTATGGCTGTGCTCCCTCCCTGTTTTTTGACTTGAGACCTGAAACTTCCTTCAAAAGGACTTGTACAGGCACTCTGTGTTCAGTGCCTCTGACCCCACAGCATGCCACTGTCAAACCATGCTTCTGCCAGAGACTATTGGACACTCATAGGCAAGTCTGGGTCAGTCTCTTGTGTGGTCACTGCTTCTTTCTCCTTGCTCCTGGTGCATACAAGGTTTTGTTTGTGCCCTCCAAAAGTCTGTTTCCCCAGTCCTGTGGAAGTTTCACAATCAAATCCAATGGCCTCCAAACTCACATTTCTTGGGGGTTCTCAGTCCCTTTGCCAGATACCCAGGTTGGGAAATCTGTTGGATGTCTTAGAACCTTAACAGTGCAAGAATTTATTTTGTATAATTTTTGTGCAGTTTGTGGATCATCTACTCAGCAGCTCTATCATAGGGCTAATGGCGACCTCCTCCAAGAGGGCTTAAGCCACACTGCATGACCCAGATGTGCTGCAGCCAGAGCCCCTGTCCCCACAGCAGGCCACTGCTGACCCATGCCCCTGCAGGAGACATTCAAACACTCAAGGGAGGTCTGGCTCAGTTTCTCTGGGGTCACTGGGTCCTGGTACACACACACAAACCTTGTGTGCACTGGGACCCAGAAAACTTTGCAAACTTTATGGTTAAATGATCCAGCACAGCTCTTGACATCAAAGTGAACATGCAACTTCAGAGGAAAAGAAGTTACATCAATCATTTAGATTAGATTTGCAAAAAACCCTGAGATCCAAAGTGTGATGTGATTGTCTCAATATTATAGTTGGTGTCACAAGCATGAGTGAAAAATAGCTACTAATGTTTCTTAAGATTCACTGGGATCTTGTAAAGATTTCCAGCTTTGAGACTTTCAGCTCACATCAGTTAAAAAACAAATAATAAGAAAAGGAATATGCAAAGAGAATGAAAATATTAATTCAGTAACATCTGAAAATATATTCATTAAATTTCTACTAGGTAAAAGGCACTTTAACAGATGCTTCATTAGGAAATAAAAACTGAAAATAAATGAATTACACAAGTTTAAAACTTTGTCAAAAGAGTAATAGTTCAAACTCAAAGAGGAAGATAAAAAATGAAAAAAAATGGACATAATGATAGAAATTGAAAACAAACAATAAATAGAGACTACAAACAAAATCAGTAATTGATTCTTTAAAAATAAACATCTATAGAGCTGAAAATTGCTATCAGAAGAAAAAGATGCAAAAATGAAATACATAAAAAATAATGAATAGGTATAAACAACAGAGATTTAAAAGCATAAAAGTATGTACTGAATAAATATTTACAATGCTTACTTTGCACAATAGTGCAGGGTCATAAAAATGACTGCAAGCTGAAACCATACAAAGTAATTTTAGTAATCAATGGAGAAATTTACAATAGTCCTATGACCTTTTGAAATACTGTTAAAAGTTTAAAAGTCTCTTATGGTCAATTATAAATATACAGAAAAATATACAAATAGAACAATTAATATATTTTCATACACTGTAATTTTAAATGGTATAAACATTGAGAAAACTCCTTTGAGAAAAGTTATGAAAATAATTCTGATTATTGTTTACTTTCTAATTCTTGTTGCAAAACCTATGATGTAAAGACATATTTTTTCTATATTTTGGCAAATTTTCATGCTCATTTGTAAGTTTGGATCAGCTTCTAACATTTTACTCTTTTCATTTTCTATATTGTAAACTATCTCTGAGTTTCTTTAGTATGAAGCTTTCTATGATGTCTCTTCTAAAACATCTTACCCTTTAGCCATAATCATTTTTATCCTTTATGGAATAAATTTATTCCTGATTAACTTCTTCTTCTGCATATCTAGTTTCTGGAATGGTGGCAGTGTCAATATTTCCATTATCAAACTATTACTTTTATAACAAGTCCATTTACATTCCATTCAGATTTCAGTTTTAGCATTTATCATTTTCCATGCTTTTGCTGCACTTCTCTTTTGGCCAACTCCATCTTTTTATTATCCATTGTGTAAAATGCCATTTGGGTTTATTCCTGGGAACCACGGAGTTCACACAACCACCTCCTTTATTGTCTGTTTCAGAAATGAATAAATGTATAATCACCAATCACTGACAGATTTGAAAGGAAATGAGGGTTGTTCACTAATGATGATAGGCACTATTATTTATGTAGTGGTATGTGAATTGAAGAGCTAGCAGCAAAATTCATTCCCTAGAGTAACTGAAATTTGAACCATGTTGTTGGGGGACTAGTATTACCAAACCCTGGTAAGTGAAATTTGTAAGTGTCAGAAGCATGCAAAATGAGGACTCCCTGTATGTACTGGTCAACTTGAAAACTGGGGAAAAGTAAAAAGACTTCTGAAAAAAAAATAAGGCATAAAATTGGCACAAGAAATGATAGAAAAGTTGTCTAAAAAAATAAGTATTAAAAGAGTAAAACTGCATGGGCCCAGATGTTTCTACAGTTGTATAAGACACCTGCTTTCATATGGCAGCCAAAACAAAAAGCATAGTTTTCTGTGGAACTAGCAAAGAAACATTAAATCAGAAATTCTGATTAACTAAATTTAAAAAAAGAAGCAAAGCAAGAAACACATAGATCTTCAGAGAATGACAGTGCTCTCTTACCCATACCTGGTCTGGATATGGACTGGTCTTGGATACACAGAGAAATATTTCAGATTATAAGAGACACAGGATTTTTTTTTGCATAAATTAAGACGCTAATTCTGAAACTGAATAGAATAAAAAGAATTACACTGGCTCAGTCAGTAAAGAGTCTGCCTGCAATGCGGGAGACCCAGGTTCAATCTCTGGATCGGGAATATCCCCTGGAGAAGAAAATGGCAACCTGCTCCAGTATTCTTGCCTGAAGAATTCTATGGACAGAGGAGCCTGGAGGGCTACAGTCCATGGGGTCACAAATAGTCAGACACAATGGAGTGACTAACACTATACACACACACACACACACACACACAGCCAAAAAATTTTGAAAAAGAAGAAAAATAGTGAAGGAATTATATCACCACATTCAAGACTTATTTTCTTTCAATTTACAGTTATCAAAACAGTGGGTTTTTATTTGTTGTTGTTGTTTGTTTTAGTAAACATAGATGTACTTTAACAGTGAACAAAGTGATCTAAAAGTGAAGGTTAGTCACTTTGTTGTGTCTGACTCTTTGCAACTCCATGGTCTGTAGCCCTCCAGGCTCCTCTGTCCATGGAATTCTTCAGGCAAGAATACTGGAGTGGGTTGTCATTTCCTCCTCCAGGGCATCTTCATGATCCAAGAATCAAATCTGAGTCTCCTGCATTGCAGGCATATTCTTTAGCATCTGAGTCAAAGTCTGAATAGAAACCCACAGTTATGTGGTCAGTTGATTTTCAAAAATATTACCAAGGCAATTCAATGGTGAAAGAATAGAATTAAAACACATTGTGCTGGAAAACTTGAATAGCCATAAGCTAAGCAGTGAATCTTTTCCTAATACCAAATTCAAAATTAAGTTGAAATAAATGAGAAATAAATAATAAAATAAAATGATAAAATTTCTATAAGTTAAGCACAAGACTATCATAGTGATTTTGAGTCTGGGCAATGTTTCTTAATTACTTCTAAAAAACAAGAGAAGAAAAATTAACAACTTTGACTTCATAAAAATATAACCTTGTTCCTCAAAATACACTGCTAATATAATGAAAAATGAAATAATGAATGATGTTAAATGATAATGGACAGTCAATATAATATTCTCAGAACCTATACCCAACAAAGACTTGTAAGTAGCTTGTGCAGGAATTTTTCACTCAATTATAAGAAGACAAACAGATCAATTGTTAAACAAGGAGGAGAATTTTTTAAAAAGCAGTACATTTGAATGGACAATGTTAAAGAAGACACTTCGATTTTTTTTTAAAGTTCAAGATGCTAATTAATGTTATCAGACAGTAAGGAAATTGAAATTAAATTCATAATGCATTCTGACTACCTAAACAAACATAAAACAAAGAGATAATTTTTTTTCTTTTTTTTAATTTTTATTTTTACTTTATTTTACTTTACAATACTGTATTGGTTTTGCCATACATTGACATGAATCCACCATGGGTGTGCATGCGTTCCCAAACATGAACCCCCTTCCCACCTCCCTCCCCATAACATCTCTCTGGGTCATCACCGTGCACCAGCCCCAAGCATGCTGTATCCTGCGTCGGACATAGACTGGCAATAAAATTTTAAATCTTTACCAAGCGTAGCATGTTAGGGGAGGATTTGGAACATCCAGAGTTCACATACACTGCTTATAGGATTTTAATACAGTATAACCATTTGGAAAAATAATTTGAAAGAGTCTTAAAAATTTAAGCATATATCTGACATACAACCCAGTTGTTTTATTTCAAAGTAATTATTGGACAAAAGCAGACATTTGTACACATACAAGTTATTTGTATTAACAAAAACTGGAAATAACTCAAATGACCACCAATAGTTGAATGGGTGAACAAAGGGGGATGTTCATACAACTGACTACTGGTACCAGTGAAATAAATAAACTTCAGATGTATGCAACAATATGTGTTTATTTCAAAATAATTACATTGAGTGAAAGTCATCAAGAAAAAAATGAGTTCATGCTGTGTGGTTCAGTTTAAATAAAATTCTAGAAAATGCAAACTAATCTACTATGATAGAAAGCAGATGGATGCCTAGAAATGAGGGAATAACAAAGGAAATAATTAATTACAGTGGCACACAAGGAAGCTTTGGGGTTGATAGATACGTTCATTCAGTTGTATACTTTTAACAGATGCAGTTTGTCATATATCAACAATACTGAAATCAAGCGTAGGCATCACTTAGATCCACTAATCTATAAATTACTTAATAAAGAACTGTAACCTGCTTTCACTGATTAAGTTTGTAAAAATGTGCATATCTTCCAAGCTTCATGCAGCGTATACAATAAAATGCTTGCCTCAGTCATTTTTCAGGATCTTGAGTCCGGTTCATTCCCAAACCAATTAAGATTGGTTGGGACCACCCATACTCCAACTGGGCATACCTGAGTGTCTGATCAGAGAACTTTTGATGTCAGAGGGCCAAAACTACCCGCTCAGACCATGCTGCTTCCACCATTTTCTGACCATGCCCCATAAAGCAGACTGTAGCTTAGTTGCACTTTCATAAAAAAGATGGCTACCTCACTTTTTTCTTATCTCATATTACCTTTCCCCATGGCCGCCATGCCTCAGTTTTATCCCACAAATACCCCAAGCCCTTTAACCTTCAGAGGTCTATTTGGGACTTGTTCCTTCCCCCCTCTCAATTGGCTATCTTGAGAACAATGCTTTCTCTGCTGCTGATCCCACCAACCCAGCATTTGGCTTGCTGGTTTGGTAATATACATCCTCCATACAGCCGTTTAAAATACAGACTTAGTTTGTAAAAGAAGAAGCAGAATGAGTCCTGTAAGAGTGTACTATCCATAAAAATAAAAATCAATTTCAAAATAGCAATACATAATTTCCAAAGATACAAGAAAGACTGATACACAAATGACACATTAAAATGATTGCTCATAAGAGGGAGAATGGACGAACTGATGCTGAAGCTGAAACTCCAATACTTTGGCCACCTGATGCAAAGAGGTGACTCTTTGAAAATGACCCCAATGCTGGGAAAGATTGAAGGTAAGAGGAGAAGGGGACGACAGAGGATGAGATGGTTGAATGGCATCATAAACTCAATGGACATGAGTTTGAGGAAAATCTATAGTAATGGACAGGGAAGCCTGGCATGCTGCAGTCCATGGGGTAGCAAAAAAGCCAGACATGACTGAGCGACTGAACTGAACTGAACTGAAGAAGGAGAATGATGTAAAAAATTTAGATTAGTACATATACAGCAATAAATATGCATAGATTAATGTAAAGTTATTTTATAGACTAGTATAGTACTTTTAATAATGTTGAAAGTATTTTTTTCTCAACTCAATGTTCAAATTGGAAACAATTACAATGGTGTTTATTCCAAGTGCTTGCTAAGTCGCTTCAGTCATGTCTGACCCTTTTCAGCTCTATGGACTGTAGCTCACCAGGCTCCTCTGTCCTTGGGATTGTCCAGGCAAGAACACTGGAGGGGGTTGCCATGCCCTCCTCCAGGGGAGCTTCCTGACCCAGGGATCAAACCAGCATCTCTTATGTCTCCTGCATTGGTAGGCAGGTTCTTTACCACTAGCACCACCTGGGAATCATAAGTAAATTTTCCTATATCTAAAATGTCTTGCATACAAGGTCATCATTGCCATCTTTCTAAATTCCAAATATATGTGTTAGTATACTGTATTGGTGTTTTTCTTTCTGGCTTACTTCACTCTGTATAATCAGCTCCAGTTTCAGAGGGAGAGGGAGAGGGTGGGATGATTTGGGAGAATGGCATTGAAACATGTATACTATCATGTAAGAATCGAATCGCCAGTCTATGTCCAATGTAGGATACAGCATGCTTGGGGCTGGTGCACGGGGATGACCCAGAGAGATGTTATGGGGAGGGAGGTGGGAGGGGGGTTCATGTTTGGGAACACATGTACACCCATGGTGGATTCATGTCAATGTATGGCAAAACCAGTACAGTATTGTAAAGTAAAATAAAGTAAAACTAAAAAATTAATAAAAAATAAAAAAAGAATAAAATGTCTATTCTCTTCAAATGTTAAAGGAAGTAATTATGCTGATGAACTTTGAAGCATTACCAATTTTATTTAAATTTCATTCAACAGATGATATTTATTAAATGACTCTTCAGTAATGGACACAATGCTGGGTCAGCAGTGAGTGAAATCACTCTGGTTTTTGTTCATACTGAGATTTTATTTGATGGCAAAAAAGCAGATAGTAAATTCCTTCTTTCCTGTTTCAGGGCCTTTCTCACTCCTTCTTTCTTTCTGCCTAGAGTTGCATTTCTTCTGCTTTTTGCACAGATCTAATAACAGAAATCTTTATTGTTGTCATTTAATTATCATTTCCTCATAGAAAGTGATCCTGAGGACCCAACCTAAAGAACATATTCTACACTACCACTTCTCCTTGCTCTTGTCCCTAGTATTGCACCTCATTTGCTTCTTTTCCTGCCTGTCTTCTTTATTAATTGCAAATTCCACAAGGGAATTTCAAACTTGCTAATATACAATACCCAGTGCCTTAGACTGGCACATAGCCTGCACACAATACATTTTTAAAATAAGTGCATAAAATATACACAAACATAAAATTAATTAAGTTGATAAGTTAATCATAAGAAAAATAATAAATTGTGGTCTTGAACAATGTTAGAGAAGATATTACTGTAAGCTAGTCAAAGGAAATGTTTGTGGAGGCATAAATTCACTTTCAAAACAGATTAATCTCTAACCAAAATGTATATTATTCTAAATTCAAGGTTAACTTCAGGAGAAAAAAAAATCTATAAAATGTTGAAAAGCATACATTGAGAAAATCCAAAGAGTGCTATCATAGACATGAGACATTAATTATATAATAGACCAAAACCACACTTCTGACAGGTGAGAATAAAACTCTTAAATGAGAAGATGCTTATACAGAATGCAGAAACTCTCCCACACAAATATTTTGATATTCTTGTTACTTTGAGATTCCTAGAATTTTAAATGTGCAACCACATGCCAAGTACTTCCCAGATTAAATATGTATTAATTTAGAGATATTTATAATTAAACTCTGAAATATCAATCTGTAGACTGAACAAAATGATGCCTCTGCGGACACATTTCCATTAAGTGTCTCTAAATGCCTATTCTTTTGGTTCCTGCACAAATGTAATAGTGAAAGAATTCTAATTTTCACATACAGTGATTGTGACCACTAAGACTGTGAATTTTACATTTATGCATTTTCGTTTCACTATAGCAATAACTTAAATGTGAAAGTCATTTCACTTTTGAAAAGAGCATAACCAATTCTTTAGTAAGCTTAGTGTTAGAGAAACCTGTTATACTCACTTCACAAGCAGCTATTAAACATACATGCACATGCTTCCATGTACATATACTAAAAACAATAGATCTATTTGTAAATCAGAAACAGAAAAAACCCTAAAAACTGAAAATGTGTGTGTATACACACACACACATACATCTGCATTCACACATAAAATCAGCTTTTGGTCAGTAGGAATTCTCTTTCTTTAGAAAATAATTAAAAACGAAGATTCAAGACTGGTGGGGAAAAATGAATTTTTGAAAACCAAAAATCAAATAACAAAAATAAACTTGCTGTGCATGGTGCGTTTGCTTTCCTCCTTAAAGCAATCAAGCCAAACCGGAACACTATCAGATAAATATAATTTACAATTTCAATTCAATATGTATGTGGCAATACTGTCATGAGTCTTAATTATCATTTAAATGTATAGAATATTTAATACTTGCTGCTGCTGCTGCTGCTAAGTCACTTCAGTTGTGTCTGACCCTGTGCGAGCACATAGACGGCAGCCCACCAGGCTCCTTCGTCCCTGGGATTCTCCAGGCAAGAATACTGGAGTGGGTCACTATTTCCTTCTCCAATACATGCATGCATGCTAAGTCACTTCAGCTGTGTCCAACTCTGTGTGACTCTGTGGACAGCAGCTCACCAGGCTCCTCTGTCTATGGGATTCTTTAGGCAAGAATACTGGAGTGGGTTGCCATTTCCTTCTCCTAACACTTGCTAAGAATAATTAATACAAATAAACCTCTAACCCAATTAGTCTTGAATTGGCTTTACTTCAGGACGATAAGTGACATAATCATGAAAATTTTGGAAGAATAAAATACATAGGTGCATATTTTTCATAAAGTCTTTAATTCTAAATTATTCATTTTGCAGCAAAATCACAGTGTTCTGTATGGCTTAAAGGCATGCACATTTATTTATCTTGTGTAGCTGCCACATTTTAATTGAGACATATTGGAAGTTTCTGATTGGGCACTTAATAGTCCTAACAGCTTGCTATTCTTGAGAAATTCAATTACAGTAAATATAGCAGTGTTTGTAGCCTAGCGCTGGTACTACCTAAATGGCTGGCACAGAGATACTGCATTTTAAAAAATGAATACTTAATGATTTTAACTTTATGAAGGTGAAAAGATGTATTTCAACAGTGGCAATTTGCATTATAATAAATGCTCTTCTTAGAGGTGGGTGAGTTGGAGTAGAAACTGGATAGTTTCATATTAATTTCAATGTAAAACACATGACTCTAATGGCTTTTAAAGTAAAATGTTGCCTACATTTGTTCTGATTTCCAAAATGTACTTTGAAAGGTTTGGCCTAATAACAAGTACTGAGAACAAAAATATCCATATTCAAGCATTCAGGATAACAACCTATTTATTTTATATCTAGAATCCTAGACAGAAATCACTGGCTTAGTATGTATAGAACAATAATTTTAATTTGCTTTATGTAGGAAGTTTACCCCTTGCTGGGAAATTAGAATTAGATGTAGGTTTCAAAATAAAAGCAAATCAATAAGTAGGAAGGATGTCAATAAATAAAGTATACATATAATGACAATGTGGGTTTTTTCATACTAATCTTGCTGAGAAAATGTGATATGAAATAGATCATACCTCAAAGACAATGCTGGGTGACATAAACTTTACACAATTTGGAATATATATGCACATATCTCATCAATTTTCCTAGGTTGAGAGTTCCCTGAATATAGGAACTGTGCTTCACTTATGGTTATATCCCCAGCATTTTATGATGTTTTGTATCTAGGCATTGGGGCTCCCCTTGTGGCTCAGCACTAAAGAATCCACCTACATTTTAGGAGAAGCCAGTTCAATCCCTGGGTCAGGAAGATTCTGTAGAGGAGGAATAGCAACCTACTCCAATATTCTTGCTTGGGGAATCCCATGGAGTGAGAAGCCTGGCAAGCTACAGTTCATAGACTGGCAAAAGTGTTGGACATGACTTAGTGACTAGATAACAATAATAACAACATCTAGGCATTAGGATGGAGAAGGCAGTGGCACCCACTCCAGTACTCTTGCCTGGAAAATCCATGGATGGAGGAGCCTGGTAGGCTTCAGTCCACGGGGTCAGGAAGAGTCGGACATGACTGATCAATTTCCCTTTCACTTTTCACTTTCATGCATTGGAGAAGGAAATGGCAACCCACTCCAGTGTTCTTGCCTGGAGAATACCAGGGACGACAGAGCCTGGTAGGCTGCCATCTATGGGGTCGCACAGAGTCGGACACGACTGAAGCGACTTAGCAGTAGCAGTAGCAGCAACCATCACCCTAATACCAAACCAGACAAAGATACCACACACACACACACACACACAAACACACACACACACACACACACACACACAAGAAAACTACAATATCACTGATGAACATAGATGCAAAAATCCTCAAAAAATTCTAGCAAACAGAATGCAACAATATATTAAAAAGATCATACATCGTGTTCAAATGGGCTTTTATCTTGTGATATACCATTTTAACAAAGTGAAAGTGAAGTTGATCAGTCACGTCCGACTCTTTGCGACCCCATGGACTGTAGCCTACCATGCTCATCCATCCATGGGATTTCCCAGGCAAGAATACTGGAGTGGGTGGCCATTTCCTTCTCCAGAGGATCTTTCTGACCCAGAGATCGAACCAGTGTCTCCCACACTGTAGGCAGATGCTTTACCATCTGAGGCACCAGGGAAACTGAAAGATAAAAACCATTTGATTATCTCAATAGATACAGAGAAAAACTTTGACAAAATTCAACATTAATTTATGATAAAAAACTCCCCGGAAAGCAGGCATAGAAGGAACATCAGTTCAGTTCAGTCCCTCAGTCATGTCTGACTCTTTGCGACCCCATGAAGCACAGGAAGTCAGGCCTCCCTGTCCATCACCAACACCTGGAGTTCACTCAGACTCATGTCCATTGAGTCAGTGATGCCATCCAGCCATCTCATCCTTTGTCGTCCCCTTCTTCTCCTGTCCCCAATCCCTCCCAGCATCAGAGTCTTTTCCAGTGAGTCAACTTTTTGCATGAGGTAGCCAAAGTACTGGAGTTTCAGCTTTAGCATCATTCCTTCCAAAGAAATCCCAGGGCTGATCTCCTTCAGAATGGACTGGTTGAATCTCCTTGCAGTCCAAGGGAATCTCAAGAGTCTTCTCCACCACAGTTCAAAAGCATCAATTCTTCAGTGCTCAGCTTTCTTCACAGTTCAACTCTCACATCCATACATGACCATTGGATAAACCATAGCCTTGACTAGACAGACCTTTGTGGGCAAAGTGATGTCTATGCTTTTGAATATGCTATCTAGGTTGGTCATAACTTTTCTTCCAAGAAATAAGCGTCTTTTAATTTCATGGCTGCAGTCACCATCTGCAGTGATTTTGGAGCCCAAAAAAACAAGTCTGACACTGTTTCCACTGTTTCCCCATCTATTTCCCAAAAAATGATGGGACCAGGTGCTATGATCTTCGTTTTCTGAATGTTGAGCTTTAAGCCAACTTTTTCACTCTCCTCTTTCACTTTCATCAAGAGGCTTTTTAGTTCCTCTTCACTTTCTACCATAAGGGTTGTGTCCTCTGCATATCTGAGGTTACTGATATTTCTCCCAGCAATCTTGATTCCAGCTTTTGTTTCTTCCAGCCCAGCGTTTCTCATGATGTACTCTACATAGAAGTTGAATAAGCAGGGTGACAATATACAGCCCTTACATACTCCTTTTCCTATTTGGAACCAGGCTGTTGTTCCATGTCCAGTTCTAACTGTTGCTTCCCAACCTGTATACAGGTTTCTCAAAAGGCAGGTCATACCTCAACATAATAAAAGCCATCTATGACAAATCCACAGCAAACATCCTCAATGGCAAAAAAAAAAAAAAAAGGAAAATAAAGCATTTCCTGTAAAGTCAGGAATAAGACAAGTGTACCCACCCTCACCACTACTATTCAACATAGTTTTGGAGTCCTAACCATAGCAATCAGAGAAGAAAAAGAAACAGAACTCTCACTGTTTGAAGATGGCATGATCCTCTAAATAGAAAACCCTAAAGACACCAGAAAATTAGTAGAGCTAATCAATGAACATAGCAAAGTTTCAGGATGTAAAATTAATACACAGAACTCCCTTGCATTCCACTAACAATAAGAAAACATAAAGATAAATTAAGGATGCAATCCCATTCACCTTTGTAACAAAAAGAATGAAATACTTAGGAATAAATTTATCTATAGAAACAAAAGACCTATATATAGAAACTGTAAAACACTGATGAAAGAAACCAAAGATGGCACGAATAGATGGATAAATATACTATGTTCATGGATTGGAAGAATCAATATAGTGAAAATGAGTACATTCCCCAAAGCAATCTGTACATTCAGTGCTGTTGCTACTGATGCTGCCAAGTTGCTTCAGTCGTATCCAACTCTGTGTGACCCTAGAGACGGCAGCCCACCAGGCTCCCCCATCCCTGGGATTCTCCAGGCAAGAATACTGAAGTGGGTTGCCATTTCCTTCTCCAATGCATGAAAGTGAAAAGTGAAAGAGAAGTCGCTCAGTCGTGTCCAATTCAATGCAATCTCTGTCAAATTACCAATGGTACTTTTTACAGAACTTGAACAAATAATTGCACAATTTGTATGGAAGCACAAAAAAACAGGAATAGCCAAAGAAATCTTGAGAAAGAAGAATGGAACTAAAGGAATCAACCTGCCTGACTTCAGACTATACTACAAAGCTACAGTCATCAAGACAATATGGTACTGGCACAAAGACAGAAATGTAAATCAATGGAAAAAAATAGAAGGTACAGAGATGAATCCACACATCTATGGACACCTTATTTTTGACAAAGGAAGCAACAATATACAATGGAGACAAGGCTGCCCTTCAATAAGTGGTGCTGGAAAAATTCATGAACTATGTGTAAAAGAATGAAACTAAAACACTTTCTAACACAAAAATAACCTCAAAATCGATTAAAGATCTAAATTTAAGACCATAAACTATAAAACTCCGAGAGGAAAACATAGGCAGAACCCTTTCTGACATAAATCTTGGCAAGATCCTCTATGACTCACCTCCCAGTGTAATGAAAATAAAAGTAAAAATAAACAAATGGGACCTAATTACGCTTAAAAGCTTTTGCACAACGAAGGAAACCACATGCAAGGTGAAAAGGCAACCTTCATAATGGGAGAAAATATTAGCAAATGAAACAACTGACAAGAATTATCTCCCAAATATGCAGACAGCTCATGCTACTCAATATTAGAAAAATAAATGACCCAATCAAAAAATGGACCAAAGAACTAGACAAATGTTTCTCCAAAGAAGACATACAGATAGCTAATAAACACATGAAAAGATGCTCAATGTCACTCATTATGAGACAAATAAATATCAAAACCACTATGAGGTACCACCTCACACCAGTCAGAATGGCTGCCATCAAAAAGTCTACAAACAATAATTGCTGGACAGGGTGTAGAGAAAAGGGAACCCTCTTACACTGTTGGGAATGAAAACTAATACAGCCACTATGGAGAACAGTGTGAAGATTCCTTTAAAACCTGGAAATAGAACTTCCATACGACCCAGCAATCCCACTGCTGGGCATACACACTGAAGATACCAGAACTGAAAGAGACACATTTGCCTCAATGTTCATTGCAGCACTGTTTATAATAGCCAGGACATAGAAGCAACCTAAATGTCCATCGGCAGATAAATGGATAAGTTGTGACACATATACACAATGGAATATTACTCAACTATAAAAAAGAACACATTTGAGTCAGTTCTAATGAGGTGGATGAAGCTGTAGCCTACTATACAGAGTGAAGTAAGTCAGAAAGAAAAACACCAATGCAATATATTAACACATATATATGGAATTTACAAAGATGGTAATGATGACCATATATGCAAGACAGCAAAAGAGACACAGATGTAAAGAACAGACATTTGGACTCTATGGAAGAAGCCAAGGGTTGGATGATTTGACAGAATAGCTTTGGAACAAGTATATTACTGTATGTGAAACAGATGACCAGTACAAGTTTTATGCATGAAGCAGGACACTCAAAGCCGGTGCACTGGATCTACTCAGAGAGATGGGATGAGGAAGATGGTGCGAGAGGTTTTCATGACTGTGGCTGATTCATGTCAATGTACAGCAAAAAGCACCAGAATATTGTAAAGTATTTAGTCTCCAATGAAATAAAAATTTTAAAAAAGAAAAAATGTATATGACAGTAATAAGTTATCTATAGGAAATATATGACTATCATAATGGCTGATAACATTATGACATCATTTAAATAAACCCAAAATTAAATGATAATGATGCATTCTTTCCCTCTATTGAGATGCAAAGTTGCAAAATTTTAATGCAGAGAACTGGTGAGGTAATTCTCATATGACATTCAGTTCAGTTCAGTTGCTCAGCCGTGTCCAACTCTTTGAGATCCCATGAATCACAGCATGCCAGGCCTCCCTGTCTATCACCAATCCTGGAGTTCACTCAGATTCACATCCATTGAGTCAGTGATGCCATCTAGTCATCTCATCCTCTGTCGTCCCCTTCTCCTCCTGCCCCCAACCCCTCCCAGCATCAAAGTCTTTTCCAATGAGTCAACTCTTCACATGAGGTGGCCAAAGTACTGAAGTTTCAGCTTTAGCATCATTCCTTCCAAAAAAATCCCAGGGCTGATCTCCTTCAGAATGGACTGGTTGGATTTCCTTGCAGTCCGAGGGACTCTCAAGAGTCTTCTCCAACACCAGAGTTCAAAAGCATCAATTCTTTGTTGCTCAGCTTTCTTCACAGTCCAACTCTCACATCCATACATGACTACTGGAAAAACCATAGCCTTGACTAGACGGACCTTAGTTGGCAAAGTGATGTCTCTGCTTTTGAATGTGCTATCTAGGTTGGTCATAACTTCTCTTCCAAGGAGCAAGGGCCTTTTAATTTCATGGCTGCAGTCATCATCTGCAGTGATTTTGGAGCCCCGAAAAATAAAGTCTGACACATATGACATTATGGGAATGTAAATTAGTTTGCTATGTACTTGAGAAAAATTTGCAACTATTTTTCAAAACAAAATCAATAAAAAAAGATGAATAAGACAATTTTTTTTGCCACAGTCATCAAAATAGTATGGTACTGGCACAAAGACAGACATATAGATCAATGGAACAAAATAGAAAGCCCAGAGATAAATCCACACACATATGGACACCTTATCTTTGACAAAGGAGGCAAGAATATACAATGGAGTAAAGACAATCTCTTTAACAAGTGGTGCGGGGAAAACTGGTCAACCACTTGTAAAAGAATGAAACAAGATCACTTTCTAACACCACACACAAAAATAAACTCAAAATGGATTAAAGATCTAAATCTAAGACCAGAAACTATAAAACTCCTAGAGGAGAACATAGGCAAAATACTCTCAGACATAAATCACAGCAGGATCCTCTATGATCTACCTCCCAGAATTCTGGAAATAAAAGCAAAAATAAGCAAATGGGATCTAATTAAAATTAAAAGCTTCTGCACAACAAAGGAAACTATAAGCAAGGTGAAAAGACAGCCTTCTGAATGGGAGAAAATAATAGCAAATGAAGCAACTGACAAACAACTAATCTCAAAAATATACAAGCAACTTATGCAGCTCAATTCCAGAAAACTAAACGACCCAATCAAAAAATGGGCCAAAGAACTAAATAGACATTTCTCCAAAGAAGACATACGGATGGCTAACAAACACATGAAAAGATGCTCAACATCACTCATTATCAGAGAAATGCAAATCAAAACCACAATGAGGTACCACTTCACACCAGTCAGAATGGCTGCGATCCAAAAATCTGCAAGCAATAAATGCTGGAGAGGGTGTGGAGAAAAGGGAATCCTCCTACACTGTTGGTGGGAATGCAAACTAGTACAGCCACTATGGAGAACAGTGTGGAGATTCTTTAAAAAATTGCAAATAGAACTACCTTATGACCCAGCAATCCCACTGCTGGGCATACACACCGAGGAAACCAGAATTGAAAGAGACACATGTACCCCAATGTTCATCGCAGCACTGTTTATAATAGCCAGGACATGGAAACAACCTAGATGTCCATCAGCAGATGAATGGATAAGAAAGCTTTGGTACATGTACACAATGGAGTATTACTCAGCCGTTAAAAAGAATTCATTTGAATCAGTTCTGATGAGATGGATGAAACTGGAGCCGATTATACAGAGTGAATTAAGCCAGAAAGAAAAACACCAATACAGTATACTAACACATATATATGGAATTTAGAAAGATAGCAATGACGACCCTGTATGCGAGACAGGAAAGAAGACACAGCGGTGTATAATGGACTTTTGGACTCAGAGGGAGAGGGAGAGGGTGGGATGATTTGGGAGAATGGCATTCTATCATGTATACTATCATGTAAGAATCGAATCGCCAGTCTATGTCTGACGCAGGATACAGCATGCTTGGGGCTGGTGCATGGGGATGACCCACAGAGATGTTATGGGGAGGGAGGTGGGAGGGGGTTTCGTGTTTGGGAACACATGTAAGAATTAAAATTTTTAAAATTAAATAAAAAAAATTAATTAAAAAAATAATAAAGATAAATAAAATTAATAAGCCATCATAAGTTGAATTAATTAAAAAGGAGAGGGTCTGAATAAAGAAAATTAGAAGTGAAAAAGGAAAGTTACACTGATATAATACAGATGACCATTAGACACCTGAAAAGATTCTCAACATCATTAATCATCAAGGACCTGCAAGTTTAAACAACAATAAGATATAACCTCCCAAGTGTCAGAATAGTTATCATTCTAACAAGAAATGAAATAAAAAGTGTTGGCAAGGATGTGGAGAAACAGGAACCCTGGTAAAATGTTGGTGGGCCTATAAATTGCTACAGCCTTTATAGAAAACAGTATGGAGGCTTCTCAAAAAATTAAAAATAGAAACTCCATACAACCCAGCAATTCTAGTTCTAGGTATACATCCAAAAAAATAGAAACACTAATTTGAAAAGATATATTCACCCCAATGTTTATAGCATCATTAATTACAACAGCCAAGATATGGAAACAAGCTAATCATCCATCAAAAGATGAATGGATAAAGAAGATGGTAAATATATACTTTGGGGTATTACTCAGCCATAAAAATAGAATGAAATTTTGCCATTTGTGACAACATGGATTGATCAGGAGAGTATTATATTCAGTAAAATAAGTTTGACAGTGAAAGAAAAATACCATATGTTTTCACTTATATGTGTAGTTAAAATAGTGAACAAATAACAGAAACAGAATCACAGATATAGAACTCAAAATTAATTAATAGAAAGGTAAGGGACAAGATAGGTGAAGGGGATTAGGAGGCACAAACTAATATTTATAAAATCAATAAGTTAAAAGATGTAATGCATACACAGGGAATGTCGCCAGTATTTTATAAATCTATATGAAATATAATCCATAAAAATCTTGAATCACTATGTTATACTCCTAAAACTAACATAATACAGTAAACCAACTATTCTTCAATAAAAATTAAAAACATAAAAATTAATGAATAGAAAGATATCAGCTAAGATCTTCAATTTTAAAAATAGAATCAATCTTATGACCAGTTATTATTTATCAAAATCTCAGCCTAGAGTAACAATTTTTAAGGAAGTATGCACGAAAGATATATAATTCATTCTGCTTTCTCACCAGTTCAGGAAATAATTGAATATTTAGATCATAATTTATTGATCACTAACAGAATTTATTTTATAAAATGCAAATGGTTTAATTTGCAGGCTGATATAAGTGAGATAGTCAGTACTTATTTACAGAAAACTCTGAGAAAAACATAATCATATATTGTTACCCAAATAATACATTTCTCCTGAAAAACTTTATTTTTTGTTGCTGTAATTATTGCATTTAATCTCATATCATTTTGAATTAAATGAATAAACTTAGCTTTTTTTTATTTTCCCTTTAAAGGACAAATCTGTGAACCCAAATTTAGTATACATGAAATCATTATGTTTAATAATTTAAGTCTTATATATGGTTTTTCTTTTCACCACTGTTATTTTTATTTTCTCATTCTCTACACCTTGAACTCATTTTATAATGAGGTAATGAAAGCTGACTTTTTGAAACAAATCTGAGTATAAGCAAAATATTCTAATAAAAATATAAAAAAAATTAAACAACAAATTACATATATATACAGGGTTATCTTGGGCTTCCCATGTGGCACTAATGGTAAAGAAGCTGCTCGCTGATGCTAGGAACATAAGAGACATGGGTTTGATCCTTAAGTAGGGAAGATCCCCTGGAGGAGGGCACAGCAACCCATTCCAGTATTCTTGCCTGGAGAATCCTATGGACAGAGGAGCCTGTCAGGCTAAGGTTCATAGGGTTGCACAGAGTTGAACATGACTGAAGTAACATAGCATGCATGAAAAGGGTTTTCTAACAAATTAGTAATAATAGTAATGGCATTCACTATTTAGAATTCTGAATATTTAAAACAAAAGTGTTTCCTTTTAAGACATTTATTCCTCTTAAATATGCATGTTGATGTTTAATGTTCATTATTATTATTCAGTATTTTTATAAAATCCAAATGATATGTGTTGCTTAATCATATTCCAGTTTTGTGTTAATTTTAATGAATGTATCTATAATAACTAAGTTTACATGAATAATTGTATTAGAAACCAAAGATAATATGCTCTCAGTAGTTAAACAGTGCCTTTAGCTATGGGAAAATGAAAATCAAAGTGATATTTATTTTATGTCTGTCAGTTGCTTATTAAGCAAAGCAAGGAAGCAATTTTTGCTAATAAGAACCATTTAATGTATTCTAATGATGATATCATTGATGTAGCAAAAATAATTAAGGTATTTCTCTCTTATTTATTATACTTTGTATTTACTAGCTTTCACAGTAGCATCTGGATAGTCTCTAAAAGTTATCTCTCCCACTACCATATTAAGATGCCTAGTTCAGTGCAGTTCAGTAACTCAGTCGTGTCCAGCTCTTTGTGACCCTATGAACCACAGCACGCCAGGCCTCCCTGTCCATCACTAACTCCTGGAGTCCACCCAAACCCATGTCCATTGAGTTGGTGATGCCATCAAACCATCTCATCCTCTGTCGTCCCCTTCTCCTCCTGCCCTCAATCTTTCCCAGAATCAGGGTCTTTACAAATGAATCAGCTCTTTACATCAGGTGGGCAAAGTATTTGTGTTTCATCTTCAATGTCAGTCCTTCTAATGAACACCCAACACTAATCTCTTTAGGATGGACTGGTTGGATCTCCTTACAGTCAAAGGGACTCTAAAGAGTATTTTCCAACACCACAGTTCAAAAGCATCAATTCTTTGGCACACAGCATTCTTTATAGTCCAACTCTCACATCCATACACGACTATTGGAAAAACCGTTGCCTTGACTAGACGGACCTTTTTTAACAAAGTAATGTCTCTGCTTTTTAATATGCTGTCTAGGTTGGTCATAACTTTCCTTTCATGGAAGCAATCACCATCTTCAGTGACTCGGGAGCCCAGAAAAAAAAAAGTCAGCCACTGTTTCCACTGTTTGCCCATCTATTTCCCATGAAGTGATGGGACCAGATGCCATGATCTTCGTTTTCTAAATGTTGAGTTTTAAGCCAACTTTTTCACTCTCCTCTTTCACTTTCATCAAGAGGCTCTTTAGTTCTTCTTCACTTTCTGCCATAAGGGTGGTATCATCTGCATACCTGAGGTTATTGCTATTTCTCCCGGCAATCGTGATTCCAGCTTGTGCTTCCTCCAGTCAATGTACCCTGCATATAAGTTAAATAAGCAGGGTGGCAGTAAACAGCCTTGGTGTACTCTTTTTCCTATTTGAAACCAGTCTATTGTTCCATGTCCAGTTCTAACTGTTGCTTCCTAACCTGCATACAGGTTTCTCAAGAAGCTGGTCAGGTGGTCTGGTATTCCCACTTCTTCAAGAATTTTCCACAGTTCTTTGTGATCTACACAGTCAAAGGCTTTGGCATAGTCAATAAAGCAGAAAGATGTTTTTCTGGAACTCTCTTGCTTTTTCGATGATCCAGTGGATGTTGGCAATTTGATCTCTGGTTCCTCTGCCTTTTCTAAAACCAGCTTGAACATCTGGAAGTTCACGGTTCACATATTGCTGAAGCCTGGCTTGGAGAATTTTGAGCATTACTTTACTAGCGTGTGAGATGAGTGCAATTGTGTGGTAGTTTGAGCATTCTTTGGCTTTGCCTTTCTTTGGGATTGAAATGAAAACTGACTCTCCAATTCTGTGGCCACTGCTGAGTTTTCCAAATTTGCTGGCATATTGAGTGCAGCACTTTCACAGCATCATCTTTCAGAATTTGAAATAGCTCAACTGAAATTTAATTGCCTGCACTAGCTTTGTTCATGGTGATGCTTCCTAAGGACCATGTGACATCACTTTCCAGGATGTCTGGCTCTAGGTGAGTGATCATATCATTGTGATTGTCTTTTTTGAAGATCTTTTTGGTACAGTTCTTCTGTGTATTCTTGCCATCTCTTTTTAATATCTTCTACTTCTGTTAGGTCCCTACCATTTCTGTCCTTTATTGAGCCCATCTTTGCATGAAATGTTCCCTTGGTATCTCTAATTTTCTTGAGGAGATCTCTAGTCTTCCCCATTTCATTGGTTTCCTCTATTTCTTTGCATTCACCACTGAGGACAGCTTTCTTATCTCACCTTGCTATTCTTTGGAACTCTGCATTCAAACGGGTATATCTTTCCTTTTCTCCTTTGCTTTTTGCTTCTCTTCTTTTCACAGCTATTTGTGGAAAGAAAGCTACCCCATGTCCAAGGTAAGGAGCAGTGGCTGCTCTTTGCTGGAGCAGCTGGGACGAGATACCCCATGTCCAAGGTAAGAGAAACCCAAGTAATATTGTAGGCACTGAGAGAGGGCATCAGGGGCCAGACAGGCTAAAAACACAGTCACAGACAACTAGCAAATCTGATCACAAACCACAGCCTTGTCTAACTCTTGAAACTAAGCCAAGCTATGTGGGGCCCCCAAAATGGATGGATCATGGTAAGGAGGGCTGACAGAATGTGGTCCACTGTAGAAGGGAATGGCAAATCACTTCAGTATTCCTGCCTTGAGAACCAATGAACAGCATGAAAAGGCAAAAAGATAGGACAATGAAAGATGAACTCACTAGGTAGGTAGGTGCCCAATATGCTACTGGAGATTAGTGGAGAAATAATTCCAGAAAGAATGAAGGGATGGAGCCAAAGCAAAAATAAAACCCAGTTGTAGATGGAACTGGTGATAGAAGCAAGGTTTGATGCTGTAAAGAGCAATATTGCATAGGAACCTGGAATGTTAGGTCCATGAATCAAGGCAAATTGGAAGTGGTCAAACAGGAGATGGCAAGAGTAAACATTGATATTCTAGGAATCAGCGAACTAAGATGGACTGGAATGGGTGAATTTAACTCAGATGACCATTAACATGCCTAACTATAGGCCAAAAACATTAACAAAAGCTTCTTGAGCTTTTCTGAACATTTTCTTCACTCCTTGTCCCTTCCCTTCAGTCAGATATTTCTTTTCTCCCAGTTTACTATAGTCATTCAACTACTAGAAGAAAATTCCACTCACTCTTTGAACTCAAAGTTATAACTCAAGATCACATTTTTTAAATGCTGAAAGAGAAATTATCTTCCTTATATTTGTCTACAGAAAATCACTCAATTTATGCATACATTTAATATTGAGTGGGCTACTGTTACATTTTTATTTGATCAAATATTTTTATATATCTAAATACATCTAATATCTCTTATTATATTTGTTGTTTATTTTCCTGAGTGCTCTACCATCCTATCCCAAGCACTACTTGAAGACCTGTTAAAATGTTAAAGTTATCAACAATTTCTAGTGTAGTGTGTGATGCCAGAAAATATTTAATGTATCTGTTTAGTATTAAGAAATGATATATTTATCTTTCAGTTCAGTTGAGTTCAGTTCAGTCTTTCAGTCGTGTCCGACTCTTTGTGATCCATGAATTGCAGCATGCCAGACCTCCCTCTCTATTACCAACTCTCAGAGTTCACCCAAACTCATGTCCATCGAGTTGGTGATGCCATCCAGCCATCTCATCCTCTGCCGTCCCCTTCTCCTCCTGTCCCCAATACCTCCCAGCATCAGGGACTTTTCACGTGAGATGGCCAAAGTATTGGAGTTTCAACTTTAGCAGCAGTCCTGCCAAAGAACACCCAGGACTGATCTCCTTTAGAATGGACTAGCTGGATCTCCTTGCAGTCCAAGAGACTCTCAAGAGTCTTCTCCAACACCACAGTTCAAAAGCTACAGCTCTTGGCAGCGCTCAGCTTTCTTCACAGTCCAACTCTCACATCCATACTTGACCACTGGAAAAACCATAGCCTTGACTAGATGGACCTTTGTTGGCAAAGGAATGGCTCTTCTATTGAATATGTTATCTAGGTTGGTCATACTTTCCTTCCAAGGAGTAAGCGTCTTTTAATTTTATGGCTGCAATCACCATCTGCAGTGATTTTGGAGCCCCCAAAATACAAGTCTGACACTGTTTCCACTGTTTCCCCATCTATTTCCCATGAAGTGATGGGACTGGATGCCATGATCTTCGTTTTCTGAATGTTGAGCTTTAAGCCAACTTTTTCACTCTCCTCTTTCACTTTCATCAAGAGGCTTTTTAGCTCATCTTCACTTTCTGCCATAAGGGTGGTGTCATCTGCATATCTAAGTTATAAATATTTCTCCCAGCAATCTTGATTCCAGCTTGTGCTTCTTCCAGGCCAGTGTTTCTCATGATGTATTCTGCATATAAATTAAATAAGCAGGGTGACGATGGGAGCAGGAGGCCTGAGAGGAGCTACTCCACACTTAAGGTCAGGAGGGGCGGCTGTGAGGAGATATTTATCCTTACTCCTGTAAAATTAATAATTTCATTTGATAAATTATAGAATTTTGCTGCTTCAAGACAAGCAAGTATGCACTAAAGTTCTTTTTCATAAACCTCTTTCTCACATTTATATAAAAAGAAAATTAATCTCCTGTTGTAGAAGTCATAAATCAAATTTCAGAATTTTCAGAATAACTGATGACTTTGTATGTAAGAGCTAGTGTCAACTTAGAAAAATAGAAAGTTTAGTTTTGTATCTGGAGGCATCAGAATTGAATCAACATGAAAATAATTTAGGAATCAATTCAAAATTATCATTAGAATGTTCAAAGGCACATCTACCACATAACTAAATAGAAAATCTCTAAATTTCCCCGTTCCTTTAGACTTACTGAACTTCTTTAAAAAAGAAAACTTTTTTCTTTCTTAGTCATTTTCCTACATTAGTTAAAATTTTCTTACAGTATTTGAAGACAATTTGAAACAATGTATAGATATTTACTTTATATCCCTACTTATTGTTGGACAGTGAGTAATAGCAGTCCTCCAGTTAAGAGATTATAAGGTCAGTCTCCAGATGTGAATGAAGCTCTACATTTTAACATGATCCCCAGGTGATTTATATGAATCATAATTGGAAGAAGCACTTATTTAATATAAAGTCTGAAGCTTAGTTTTTGAGCTTCTCCAATGACTCAGTGGGTAGAGTCCACCTGTAGTGAAAGAGATACTGTAAATGCTGGTTCTATCCCTGGGTTGGGAAGATCTACTGGAGGAGGAAATGGCAACCCACTCCAGTATTCTTGCCTGAAAACTTCCATGAATAGAGATGCCTGGTGGGCTATAATCCAAAGGGTGGCAACGAGTCAGACATGACTGAGTAACCGAGAATGCAGAACTGAAGCTTTCAGTTCAGTTCAGTTCAGTTCAGTAGCTCAATCGTGTCCGACTCTTTGCGACCCCATGAATTGCAGCATGCCAGGCCTCCCTGTCCATCACCATCTCCCGGAGTTCACTCAGACTCACGTCCATCGAGTCAGTGATGCCATCCAGCCATCTTGTCCTCTGTCGTCTCCTTCTTCTCCTGCCTCCATCCCTCCCAGCATCAGAGTCTTTTCCAGTGAGTCAACTCTTCGCATGAGGTGGCCAAAGTACTGGAGTTTCAGCTTCAGCATCAGTCCTTCCAATGAACACTCAGGACTGATCTCCTTTAGGATGGACTGATTGGATCTCCTTGCAGTCCAAGGGACTCTCAAGAGTCTTCTCCAACACCACAGTTCAAAAGCATCAATTCTTCTGCACTCAGCTTTCTTCACAGTCCAACTCTTACATCCATACATAACCACTGGGAGAACGATACCCTTGACCAGACTGACCTTTGTTGGCAAAGTAATATTTCTGCTTTTGAATATGCTATCTAGGTTGGTCATAATAGTTTTTACCAAACAAATGTTATTTTAACTTCTTTTCCTTATCATGCCCTTACTCAGCCTTTGTAGCCTTAAGTTTTAGAGGAAGAAAATAATTTTTGTCCCCCACTTTCATAGTCATGTGCTGTGCCTTTGCTTAGTTGCTCAGTCATGTCCAACTCTGTGTGACCCTGTGAACTATAGCCCAACAGTCTCCTCTGTTCATGGGGATTCTCCAGGCAAGAACACTGAAGTGGGTTGTCATGCCCCCTCCAGGGGTGCTTCCCAACCCAGGGATCAAACCCAGGTCTCCACATTGTGGGCAGATTCTTTACCATTTGAGCCACCAGGGAAGCCCTAGAATACTGGAGTAGGTCAGGGATCCTGACCCAGGGATCTAACTGAGGTCTCCTGAATGGTAGGCAGATTCTTTATCAGCTGAGCTACCCATGTGACTTGGTTATTTGATACAATAAAAGAAATTTTAAGACCAATTTTTACCACATAAGTAAACTTTATCAGCAATCAAAGAAAAACCTTGCCATTTTTGTTGCATTATTTACTACATTTCTAGTTGGATAAATGTATAGCTCCTTCATCTTAGTTATGAGATACTGGATTGGATGGAGTTCTTGGCCTCAGGGGCCATTGCAATCTGTAAAACTGCAGGGGTGTCATATTCTTACATAACATTCATACACCTCTACACATGTTACAGTATTGCTAGTCAATCTCTGTACATTAACACCTACTAGGATTGCCAGTGATCAACATTTGTAGCATTCTATAGCTATTTTATGCAGCCTGGGGCCATACATTCCTGATTAGTCTCTCAAATATCAAGAAAACCATTTCTGAGATAGGTGATGCTAATTAGAATACCTCAAATTATAACTTGAGTGTAGACACAGTGTATTAAAACCAAGGCAAAAAAAAAAAATGTATATATATATATATATATATATATTACAATGGGCAGCACAAAGCGATTTTAAATAAATTGTAATACCCTTTTCAGTCTCTAATATATTTCCTTGAGGATAGCATACCTTAAAAGGAAAATGCTTTTTCCTCTCTTTACATTGAGTTTACGGTCAAAAATTGAGGTAGGCTCAGTAAGGTTGCTTAAAGAGTTGTTTCACTGGATTAGGTTTGAACCTAGTTTTTTTCTTTTTTTTTTAAACTCTAGACAGGGAACTGCAGATAAGGGATTGCCATGGATGGCTGACAAATGTTTTCTGCTTTACTGGAGCAGTGGGGCTTTCATAGATTTTTCAAACTAATAAATAATGGGAATCTTTTGAAAAGCCAACATTTTTATATGTTTGAACTAACAATCATCTCCAAAAGAACTTCAGTGCCTTCAGGGATTAAAAGAAGACAACTTGCTGGCAAAGTGGCTTATTCCAGAATTGTTCCAGCAACACAGCACAGTGGAGGATAGTGAGAGAGAGATGAAGCCACTGTGATTGAGATGTAAGACAATCAGTTTTCTGAAATAGATACTGAAATAATGCCTCAGGAATTTACGGTAGTTAGGAGGATTCAAATTGACTGTGATATTAGTTTTCAAATGCTTTATTTGTTGTGGCAGTTGACTGCACCCTGCATTAGTTTCCACGGAAGGATGTTAGAGGTTGTTCTTGACCAGAATATGCATTTCATGTTTTTTGCACAGTGTAGCACAGGCAGATACATATAGAAATATGAATGGAAATAGAACAGTGGTTACTCCAAGTAGTTGTTTCTGCAAGGTACCTTTTACTTTGCTGAATGTGTGATGCTACCTAAGGCCACCAAAATATGACTTATCAGTTCATTGTTGACTGGAAATTTAAAGGATGACTTCCACTGATTGAAACTCACAAAACACAAAGTCTATAACCCAGAGCGGCAATTAATTAATTTACAGCAAGATATATTACAGAAGGTAGGTCAGGCTTTTGTGTTTGCCTAAGTACTAATTGGTTTTCCCTATAGACAACTTACATGGGAAGAAATTGAATGGGCATAAAAATAAAACAGTAAAGGAATTTAGTTATTGGAGTTAGATATTTAGTAGCATAAAGTCTGGCAGATTTATGAGTTCATCTCAACACATTTCAATACCACACACTCACATCCTTTGACTTAAAACTTTGACTTGTTGATCACCCTTCTGTTTATAGCCCACAACCTTTGCATTGTCTTTTCAATTTTTTCTCTCATATAGTTCATGTTTCTTAATACTTATATTTTATGTTTCAACCATGGTCAAATCCACCCTCATCACTAAAATGAACCATTACTATGGACTAGTAACTAGTCTCTCATTTGCCTCTCAATCTCCATTCTTACCTCAACATAGTTTATTTTTATAGCAGCTTGAAAGGTTTGTATAAAAAGCAAAACAGATCAAAAGATGACTAGGCATGTGGATTTTTACATCATAAAGTTTACAAATTTCTCTACACAAAACCCTTTAAATTCATCTCTTATCACTGACACCTTTTTTCAAGATGTTCAAAAACTTTCGCTTGCTTCTCTCTTGTTGCTTTTTTACACTGGACCTGGCTCCCTGGCCAATGCACTGATTACAGAAGTTGATAGCATCCTTAGTGTTCGTGGTGGAAGAAAGTATCACAAACAATGTGGTCAGAGTCTTCCAAGCTAAGGTGAGTATTTCTACCTTCTTCTCACTGGACTTCTGAACTTTTAACATGAGGAAATCATCAAGAGCAATCAGTCCTAATCTGTAGTTTTCTTCTTTTACTGACTTACCCCTGAGACTCAGTGTTATCAATCTGTTAAATTAGCACATCAACTAGAACCCAGGTTGCCTGGTGAGGGTCTTTTGTTCAACAACAGACCACAAGAGAAACTAAAATAGAATTCTATTACTCACAGGTCCGAGAGGAAGTGACTGGCACATTTTGAGGGGCCACAGGAGGTATTCAAGGCAGAGTGCAGAAAAAGTTTATTAGGGTTCATTAGTGGAGTGTTTTTGGGTTTCCAGAATAAGGACAGATTGGGCTATTTAAACCAAAGATTGAGGTTTGCTAACCCCCATTGGGTTCTTATCTAAAAAATGCATTAGTCATGTGATTGCTGGGAGGCAGGAGAGACTGTTGATCACAAGGGCAATTGGGGAAGTAATAGCAGAAACTTAAATTTTCTTATGATTCTGTGGGCTGCTATCTCAGCCATTCACCTGCATGGATTAGTGCCAGTTTAAGGTCACTACAAAATGGATGCAATGCCATGGGATAGCTTCGCTAAATTCTTAACATTCAGAAAAAGTTCTCTTCCTCATCCTGTATGACAGTGCTCACCAGCTTCTGAGCCACAGACAGGAACCAGGCCATGCAGCACGAAGTGAAGCATAGGCGATAAATGCAGTGCACTTGAATCAGCCCCAACCATCCCCCACCAAACCATTCATGCAAAAAGTTGTCTTCCACAAAACTAATTCTTGGTGCCAAAAAGGTTGGGGACTACTGCTATATGATTAAAAATTATGCCATAATGTGTATCAACTTGGATTTATTGTATTAAATATACAGTTTACAAGAATCTATACTTGTCTTAAACTGTTAGTGTCCTAGCTTGAGTATTCAGAGAAAACTCAATTCTCCCTTAGTAAACCCATATTCTGTAAACTGTGTTTGCTTTCAAAACTAATAAAGGATATTAAACAAAATTCTATCCAAACACCGAAGTATCACTTATAATCAGCTATATTTTTCCATCTACTTCTGCTCCATTGACTATGCTAAAGCCTTTGACAGTGTGTTTCACAACAAACTGTGGAAAATGCTTAAAGTGATGGGAATACCAGACCACCTTACCTGCATCCTGAGAAACCTGTATGCAGGTCAAGGAGCAACAGTTAGAACCAGACGTGAAACAACAGACTGGTCCAAAATTTGGAAAGGAGTACATCAAGGTTATATATTTTCACCCTGCTTATTTGACTTATATGTAGACTTATATGTGACTTATATGTGAAATGCCAGGCTGATTGAAACACAGCTGGAATCAAGATTACCAGGAGAAAGATCAATAATCTCAGATATGCAGATGACACCACCATTATGACAGAAAGCAAAAAAGAATTAAAAAGCCTCTTGTTGAAGGTGAAAGAGGAGCATGAAAGAGCTGGCTTAAAACTCAACATTCAGAAAGCTAAGATCATGACATCTGGTACCATCATTTTGTGGCAAATATATGGGGAAACAATGGAAACAACAAGAGTTTTTATTTTGCTGGGCTCCAAAATCACTGCGAATGGTGAATGCAGCCATGAAATTAAAAGATGCTTGCTTCTTGGAAGAAAAGCAATGACAAAAGTAGACAGCATATTAAAAAGCAGAGACATTCTTTGCCTACAAATGTCTGTATAGTTAATGCTATGATTTTTCCAGTAGTCATGTATGATGTGAGATCTGGACAATAAAAATATTGATCAGACAATAAAAAGAAATGATGCCTTTGAACTGTGGTGCTGAAGAACTCTTGAGAGTCCTTTGGGTAACAAGGAGATCAAACCAGTAAATTTTAAAGAAAACCAATCCTGAATATTCACTTGAAGGACTGATACTTTGGCCAATACTTTGGCCAAATACTTTGGCCACCTCATGCTAAGAGCTGACTCGTTGGAAAGAACACTGATTCTGGGAAAGATTGAGGGCAGGAGGAGAAGTAGATGACAGAGGATGAGATGGTTATATGTCATCACCAACTCAAAGGGCATGAGTTTGAGCAAACTCTGGGAGATAGTGAGGGACAGGAAAGCCTGGTGTGCTGCAGTCCATGGGGTCACAAAGAGTCAGACATGACTGAGTGAATGAAAAATAAATATCTTTCCAACTCCAGAGGCACCAAATGCCATTTATTTATTGAATGAGAAAGTCTGGGTGTTGTTAAGAATATTTGATGATGCATGTGTGCTAAGTCACTTCAGCTGTGTTAAACTTTGCAAAACCCTGTAAATTGTAGCCCACCATGCTCCACTGGAGTGGGTTGCCATGCCCTCTCCAGGGGACCTTCCCAACCCAGGGATGAAACCTGCATCTCCTGCATTGGCAGGCAGATTCTTTACCACTAGAGTCTCCTGGGAAGCTATTTCATGGTGGTGGATGGATAAAAATCAGAACTATTATCCCTTTATCATTGCACAACATCCAAAGTGTTAAATATCTCTGTTAATAGGCAATATGAGCATGTAAGAGAAAAAGTGTTTATGTTGATGAATGAAGCTTCTAAAAGTTGTGATATATACTATCTAAGGTATAAAGAGCAGGTATTCAAGTTAAAACCAAAGTATATTATTGCTTGTCTATTTAGATATATGATGAACCGAGTAATGCTGGCATGAGAATTCTGAAAGGAACATGGAAGGCAATAACTAAGAGTCATCAAAGCACACAGAATAATAGTGGATGGTACTTTTGTATTGGAGGAAGCTATTATCCTTTTGCTTTTGAATATAATAGCTTTAGTCAACTTTCTGGGACTGAATGCAGCACTATTCATGTTATTTATTGTCTTAACCCACTCCAGTATTCTTGCCTGGAGAATTCCATGGACAGTGGAGCCTGGTGTACTACAGTCCATGGGCTTGCAAAGAGTCGTACACAACTGAAGTGTCAGCACACAAAACTAGAAATGTGTATCTGATGAAACTTCCAAACTGGTACAATGACCTCAATTTTCCTTTTGTATTTCTAATTTTACTTAGATGAATTTCCATGCCAAGATGATGCATAATCAAACCTTCTGTCCAGAAACTTTGTTTTCTAATAATTCAATTTCTGTTAATATCATCATTATTTGTCATCCACCTTGAAACCTTAAGACAAATTGACAAACCTTATCCATTTTCTGCTGATTTTTTGTTACAATATCAGCCATAAAGTTTATACATACTCAGGCTGAGAATATATAAATATTCTGTGTGTGAGTGTGTGTGTGTGTGTGTGTGTGTGTGTGTGTCTTTCCCTCCTTTTATCTCTCCTTTTAGTTAAGCACACTGACTTTGGAGTCACATTGTCTGTGTTTGAGCTTAGATTCAGGCATTTACTAGCCACAGGACTTTATTTTGGACATACTAATTGGTTTGTTTTTCAAAATTCTTTATAAAATGTGAATGATAATAATAGCATTATTATGAAACTCAGATGAAATAATTTATACAAAATGCCTGGTATGCAGTAACCTCTTATGATTTTTTGCTGTTATCATTTACATACTGTCTATAGTATTAACTGCTTTCTGTTCACATCCACAGATAACACATACACAATCATAATCTTATAGTTCTAGTAAGTAAGCCTATGTTTATATCCATCACAGTTCCTAGATTAGAAAATATATTATTATTTTAAGCATATGTTTCAAGTTGAGTACTTTCAAACCATCTCTAGACCTCTGTATTCTCTTAAGGAATATTTCATAATCATGCATGGTGCAGAAAAGATATAAGGATATTATGTATAATTGCATGTATATGTGTATATTATATATGTATATGATATTAAAAATATATATGTGTGTATATATGTGTGTTATATAAAACAAATTTCCTACGCTAACTGAACTACAAAGGAATGTATTTATAATATGATATTCAGAACAAATGTGTTCAATACAGAAAAATTGGAAATCCATAAAACCTATTCTGAGCTTAAATTTTAAATTAAAATTTCTGAGTAACATGTATGAAATTTCCATTTTTATTCCTGAATAGAACTAAAACTGCACAAGCATTCTGGAGCATATGAGACTGGAATATTCAATGTATGTAAACAGTTATCTTTCACTAGCTGAAAAATTCCTAAATTTTTAGCTATTGCTAAAAGAGTTTTTTGACATAAACTGCACAAATTTTGGGAAGAATCTTCTGAATTTATGTATTATTACTCTGTTCTTTATACTCATATAATATTTTGTTTTTACCTTTATTTCAGCATGGATCACTCTACGGGATGTTCATTATATTGGATCTATTATCCTTCATTAACTTGGTGGTGAGCTTCCCAGGTGGCTCAGTGGTAAAGAATCTGCCTGCCAATGATCCCTGGGTTGGAAGGTCTGCTGGAGAAAGAAATGGCAAACTGCTTCAGTATTGTTGCCTAGGAAATTGCATGGACAGAGGAGCCTGGCGGGCTATAGTCTATGACATCACAAGAGTCAGACATGGCTTAGCAACTAAATAAGAACAACTTGGGAATATCTAAGTTTGTCAGGTACATATTTTACACTAAATGAAGGCAAACTCATGTCTTGGTACATATTACATGTTCAGCAAATACATGTTGAATGAGGTTTTTACTGTAATACATTATAGATATCACATCACATACGTACACTTAATCTATATTAGTGTTGTGCCCAGCACTAATATATAGACATGACATAAAGTCATGTCTATTGTTATAGTCCTATAAACATAGGTATTAGAAATATAAAATGTTTACTCACTGTTTTTCTGTCTATAGTTTATAAATTTGTTTTTAATTTGCAAAATTAGTTTTAATTTAATGTTAAATAAATTATATATTACTCAAATTATCTGGTGGCTCAACTGGTAAAGAGCCTGTCTGCCAATGCAAGAGATACAGGAGATGAGGGTTCAATCCCTGGCTCAGGAAGATTCCCTTGGGAAGGAAATGACAAACTGCTCCAGTATTTTTTGCCTGGATAATCCCATGGACAGAGGAGCCTGCTGGGCTACAGTCCAAGGGATTGCAAATAGTTGGACATGACTGACCACACACAGAACAAATTAAATAACAGAATACAGCAAAACGTAACATAGCCATTGTTTTTTACTCAGGCAGTATATTCATCCTTCTCAAACAAATATGCATTATTTTAAGAAAAATGTTGACTGCATCCTTATTTTAAAATGTGTCTACTCTAGTGACGAATTACAAAATGCACCTTTTAATGTGCAAAGTAAGCTGCAGTCATCTAAATACTGCTTCAGGAAGTGTAACTAAATATATATTACTCAGTCAATTTAAACTTCTTTTTTATATCAATGACAGGAAGAACCTTGAGGATATATGTACATTATTTCTAGAATAGCAAAGATGTGAAAAAGCAGAAGTAAACTATACCGACAAACTAAACATCAGACAAGAGTGAACAAGTTAAGAAACTAATTTAAATTTACCCTGAGGAAGCAAAGCTAAAGGCAAATTTTGAGACAAGAATAAATATGGAACAATTTTCCTGTTATTTTAGAATGATCATAAAAATTCTAGAAGACTGTTTCTCCTTTCCATATGAAAAAATATGAAAGGACCTTCATTAATGTGAACACCTCTCTGAAAAGATGTACCACACTTCACCAAAGTACAGTTTAAAGAAAAAGCAAGCAGGAGGTGGGGGATATATCTTCACTAGATATCAAGACATAAAATGTTAGTAGTAAAGGCAATTGGTGTTGGTGCAAGCATAGATCAATGAAACACAATATTCACTAGAGGAAATACATATAAGAAAACTTGATTTATCTCAAACTGAGTATACAGATTGGTAAAAAAATTGATGAGCTATTAAAATAATAAAGTATTTAGTTATATAAACAATACATGTAATTGGACTCCTATTTTATACCAAATACAAAAAATAATCATTTAAGGTAACTTAAAGATTGAAATGTAAAAAAGAAAACTTACCAAATATTTAAAAAAGCATTACAGAGGAAAAACTTCACAGTGTAATTTTAAGGGAATAACATCAGGCTTTGTTTTAAAAATGTCTTAATTTTTGAATAAGATGTATTCAGGAAATATAAAATATGGAGAAAAGTTTGACAAATTGTATTAAATTAAGATTTAGGAACATTTTTATTGAAGTATATTTGGTTTACAACATTGTGTTAGTTTCAGGTGTACAGCAAAATGAGTCAGATATATATATGTATATATATATGCACACATATATGCAACTTTTCGGATTATATTCCATTATATGTTACTACAAGATTTTGAATATTGTTTCCTCTGTTATACAGTAAATTCTTCTTGCTTATCTATTTCATACATAGCAGTATGCATCTGTTAATCACATTCTCTTAATATATTCCTCCTTTTCTTTTCCCTTTGGTAACTATACATTTGTTTCCTATGCCTGTGAGTCTATTACTTTTTTGTATACAATCTCATTTACATTGTTTTTTAGGTTTCACATATAAGAGGTATTATGTACTATTTATCATTCTCTGTCTGACTTACTAAACTTAGTATGATATTCTCTATGTCCACTCATTTTGCTACAAATGCCAATATCTCATTCTTTTATATGGCAGAGTAGTATTCCATTATATATTTTTAATATTTATACTTATATATATTCCACCTCTTCCTTAAGCATCTGTTCATGAATAATTAGGTTACTTCAAGGTCTTGGCTATTTAAATTGTGCTGCTGTGAACATTGGGATACACATATCTTTCTGAAATACAGTTTTCATCTTTTCCAGATATGGGATTAGAATCCCAGGAGTGGGATTGCTAGATCATATGATAGTTCCATTTTTAGTTTTTAAAGAAATCTCCATTCTGTTTTTCCATAACAGCCACACCAATTCATATCTCCTTGAACAGTGGAGGAAATTTTTCTTTTCTCCACATGCTCTCCAGCATTTATTTATAGACTTTTAAATGATGGTCATTCTGACCAGTGTAAGATGATATCTCATGGACTTTTGGATTTGCATGTCTCTATCAGAGACGTTGAGAATCTTTTTCTGTGCTCGTTGGCCATCTGTATATCTTCTTAGGAAAAACATCTACTTAAATCTTCTGCTCATCTTTTGATGAGGTTGTTTCCTTTTTTGATATTGAGTTGTATGAACTGTTTGCATATCTTGGAAATTAACCCCTAGTCAATCTTATTGTTTGCAAGTGTTTTCTCCCATTCTGTAGGCTGTATTTTTGTTTTGTTGATGGTTTCTGTAGCTTCTCTGATAGTTCAGTTAGTAAAGAATCCACCTGTAATACAGGAGACCTTGGTTTGATTCCTGGGTCAGGAAGATCCCCTGGGGAAGGGATAGGCTATCCACTCCAGTATTCTTGGCCTTATCTTGTGGCTCAGATGGTAGAGTCTGCCTGCAGTGCAGAATGCAGAAGACCTGGGTTCAATCCCTTGGTTGAGAAGATCACTTGGTGGAGGGAAAGGCTACTCACTCCAGTATTCTGGCCTGGAGAATTCCATGACCAAGGACCTCAAAGACATGTCCAAGGGACCTCAAAAAGTTGGACATGACTGAGCAACTTTCCCTCTGTTGTTGTGCAAAAGCTCTTAAGTTCCATTAGATCTCATTTGTTTATTTTTGTTCTTCTTTTGCATTTGGAGACTGATCTAAGGAAATAAAGAACTTCTTTTTTAACAAATAGATCCTGTAGAAAATGAAACAGCAATCCATAAACTAGAAGTTACTTACTATGGATATAACTGGGAAAGATGATATTCAATATTTATTTCAAAAGACCTTCTAAAGTAAAGATCAAGAAGAATCCTTCAATAGTAAAAGGTCAAATGACTTCAATAGGTACTTAAAAAAGAATGAATATAATAATTCATATCCATCAGTGTGACACATATTTTTAAATTGTGTCAAATGACAATATGAATGTGGAGGAATGTTTACATTCATCCACACTGAATAGCAAATTTGTAAAATCAATATGCTAAACAATTTTGTATTGTTTGTACTAGTCTCTCAGTCATGTTCAACTCTTTGCAAACCCCAGGAACTATAGCTTGCCAGGCCCCTCTGTCCATGAAATTCTCCAGGCAGGAATACTGGAGTGGGTATCCATTCCCTTCTCCATGGGACCTTCCCACACCAAGGATTGAACCTCAACTCTATGAACAACTTATAACTCAAGAATTTCACTCTTAGGTATGTCCTCTAAAGAAATTTCCTTTGAACATGTATTATTATATGTTCAAAACATTTTAAGACCATTTTTTTCAATAACAACAACAAAATAACTAGAAAGAAAATAAATGCTCAATAATAATAGAATGGATACACTAATTGTGACATGTTCATAAAATTTATCACTATTGAATGCTTTAAATAAATAAATGAACTGCAGGTACTTGTGGTTCAGTTCAGTTCAGTCGCTCAGTCGTCTCTGACTCTTTGCTACCCCATGAATCGCAGCACACCAGGCTTCCCTGTCCATCACCATCTCCTGGAGTTCACTCAAACTCACATACATCGAGTCAGTGATGCGTTAGTCAATAGAAAAAATGCAAGCAGATTAAACAAACATACTACAAAAGATTATAGTATGATTATACTATAGTATGATTGTATCTTCAGAAATTTTTAGACATGAAAACAATGCAATTTATTGCTTAGGTATGCAAATATACCGTTACTATAAAGAAAAGTAAGAAGATTCTAAAATTAAAAAAAAAAGTCCAATAGTAAATAAAATATTCAAGCTAATTATCCCTTTTAGAAATGGGGAAGAACTGTATATCACTAGGGTGGAACACAGAAAATTCCTGGATCACTGCTAAGGTTCAATTTACTGTCCACAGCTGGAATAATAATATTAAAAACAAAAAAAAAATAGTGAGCACCTATATAACAATTATTACACTCTAAGAACAAAACTATGAGACACATATGATTCCTTTATTCCAGAGAAGAGATTCACTGGTTTGTCTAGCTGCATATTGATAGTAAGCTCAAGAGGCATGATTCCAACTCAGCCACCTGCCAGGATCTCAATCCTGACTTGGCACAGCAATCACCAGTAAGGTTATACATATATAAATTCCTGGGTCTCACTCTCAGAAATACTGGTTGAATTGGTCTGGCATGCACCTTGAGTAATTTTTAAAAGCTCCCCAAGTGGCTCTTCATCAACAGAGTCAAAGAACAACAACTTAAGCAATGCTTATTTACATTACATACCCAGGCACTTATCTATTCTCAGATTCATCAGAGAACTGAGATAGCAGGACAAACTGCCACCTCAAAATCTTGAGAGATAGATGAATAAAGGAAATTACAGCCAAGATCACATTAACTGAAACAGATGACACTAGAGCCAGTAGGAATACTTAAAGTAAAGCTTTGAAGAACTGTTGAAGACTGAGTGTGGGCGATCTTGAGTTAAAAACTACCAGGGAGGCTTCCAGTTCCACGTTTAAGGTATAAGTTGCCAGTTCACCTAATAACAAGCGAAAAAGCTAAGCAGACTTCTTAAATCTGTAAGAGAGGGAAGAATGGAAGTCAGACTGCTGCCTGCAATACTGGAGAGAAAAACAGGTGGGTACAGAACTCAAAACCACCACAGGAACCAATACCAGGAAAGGAAAACTTGAACTGAAGTTGACAAGTTGCTGGAAGCTCAGTGTAGACAATACTGAGAATTAAAAACTCCAGAGGGACCTAGTCAAAGAGGGAGACCCCCGGAATATTATGAAAATTTTCACTAAGAAACTTGAAAATTTTCTTAAATTCAATATCACAGAAAAATCCCTTTTGACTCTGTCAGAGAGAGGAGGAAAGAAAGCATTTAAATATATATATATCAGGAAACAGTTCTCAATAAAGCCTGCCCTCTGGGAAAATTAGTTACCAGAGCCTAACCTGCTGTGGTATTACCAGAGTCTTTAATGGATAAAACAAATAGCATAGAAGAACAGCCGATCAGTGTAAGCAGAGAGATAGACATCCTAAGAATGAATAAAAGCAAGCAAACAAAAAATGTTAGAGATTAAAAACAGAATTGAAGAATGCCTTTGATGGGCTTACTAGAAAGCTCGACACAGCTAAGGAAAGAATATCTGAACTAGAACACATGTCAACAGAATCTTTGAATCCAAAAAGCTAAAATAACAAAGACTAATAGAAGAGAACATAAAAGGAGCAGCATTGTGGTACTGAAAAAAAATGAATAAATAAAGTGTAACTTACTGATAACTAGGACTACTACAAAGAGAAGAGTGAACAGAAAAAAAGAAATGCATGAATAGCAATGATTGAGAATATCCTCACTTTTCTGTCAGATTCCAAACCACAGATCCAGGGAAGAACACCATGCCAAATAAAAGCCTAAAACACCACACCTAGGCATATCTTTCTCAAATTACAGAAAATCAAAAATAAAATAACCCAGAATAATCCAGTTAGCAGCCATAGAGTGGTGGTAGGGTGCTCATTTCAACGAGATGGGAACAATGATAAGAATCACATCAAATTTCTCATAATCCTTGCAAACAATAAGAGAGTGGAGTGAAATAATTGAAGTGTTGAGAAAAAAAAAAAAAAAACACTACCAACCTGGAATTCTGTACTCTGCGAAATTATTAAAAATGGAGAAACACCCAAATTGCCTAAAGATATTATAAGAAAACTACAGATCAATATATCTCATCAACATAGATGCAAAACTCCTTCAGAAAATACTAGTAGTTCAAATTCAATAATGTGAAAAGAAAACATCCACAACCAAGTAGATTATTCCAGGAATACAAGGTTATTTCAATATTTGAAGATCAACTCTTGTAATCCAACACATAAAGAAGCTTAAAAAATAAAAACAAACATATGCATATTAATGTATATCCCACTCCAGTATTCTTGCCTGGAAAACCCCATGGATACAGAAGCCTGGAGGGCTAGAGTCCACAGGGTCCCAAAGAACCAGACATAATTGAGCACACACACATGCACAAATATATAGCGAAAACAGTTGACAGAAACATATCATTCATTCCTGATTAAAACTCTTAAAATGTAGAAATAGAGGGGAGCTTCCTCAACTTGATAAAGAATAGATATAAAAAAGAAAAAAAAAGTACAGCTAACATCAAACTTACTGGTAAGATGTCAAATCTTTCCCACTAGAACCAGATGCAAGAAAAGGATGTACTTTCTCATAATGTTTTTTTTCAGCATTTCGACAGAATTTCTAGATAATACAATAAGAAAAGGGAGGGAAATCAAGAGTATACAAATTGGTGAAAAAAATAGACTTTTCTTGTTCACAGACAACAAGATCATCAATGTAGAATATATAAAAACAACAATCAAGTCCTGGAACTGATAAATGCTTATAAAAAGAGTATTGGATAAAAATGCTTTAAAAAAATGAGCAAATTAATTTTAAAATAAAAAGCACAATGCTGTTGGCATTAACACCATCTAAAAATACTCAGGCATGAATATAGGTACAAAATAGGTACACAATACATGTGAAAAAATTACTGAATATCAATAAATAAAAAAGCTAAATTAATGAAAATATATTCCATGTTCATGAATAAAAATTAAATATTCTCAAAGTGGCAGTACTTCCCATTTTTTGTATAGATTCAATTGCACTTCACTCTAATCCAAGCAGTCATTGTTGTTGTCCAGTTGCTGTCATGTCTGACTATGTGCGACCCCATGGACTGCAGCATGCCAGGCTCCCTTCACCATCTCCTGGAGTTTGTTCAAATTCATGTCCACTGAGTCAGTGATGCATATCAACCATTTCATCCTCTGTCATCACCTTCACCTCCTGCTCTCAATTTTTCCCAGCATCAGAGTTGTTTCTAATGAGTTGTCTCTTCACATCAGGTGGCGAAAATATTGGCGCTTCAGCCTCAGCATCAGTCTTTCAATAAATATTCAGGGTTGATTTCCTTAAGAATTGACTATATGATCTCTTTGCAGTCCAAGGGACTATCAAGAGTCTTCTCGAACACCACATTTTGAAAGCGCCAATTTGTCAGTGCTCAGTTTTCTTTATGGTCCAACTCTCACATCTGTACATGACTACTGGATAAACCATAGCTTTGACTAGACAAACCTTTGTTGGCAGAGTAATGTCTCAGCTTTTTATTACGCTGTCTATATTTACCATAGTTTTTCTTCCAAGGAGTAGTGTCTTTTAATTTCATGACTGCATTCACCTTCCACAGTGATTTGGAAGCCCGATAAAATAAAGTCTGTCACTGTTTCCTTTGTTTCCCCATCTATTTGCCATGATACACTGGGACAGGATGCCATGACCTTCAGTTTTTGTATATTGAGTTTTAAGCCAGTTTTTTCACTCTCCTCTTTCACCTTCAACAAGAAGCTCATTAATTTCTCTTCACTTTTTGCCATAAAGGTGGTATCATCTGTATATCTGAAACTGTTGATGTTTCCCCTACTAATGTTGATTCCAACTTGTGCTTCATCCAGCCCAGCATTTTGCCCGATGTACTATACATATAAGTTAAATAAGCAGGGTGAAAAACAAGCAGCATGACAAATTAGTTTCCAAAGCTAGAATCAGTCCGTTGTCCCATATCTGGTTCTAACTGTTGCTTCTTGACCTATGTACAGGTTTCTCAGGAGGCAGATAAGATGGTTTGGTATCCCCTTCTCTTTAAGTATTTTCCATAGTTTGTTGTGATTTACACAGTGAAAGGATATACCATAGTCAATGAAGCATATTTTTATTTTTCTTGAATTATCTTGCTTTTTCTGTGATCTAACAGATGTTGCCAATTTGATCCTTGGTTCCTCTACATTTTCTAAATCCAGCTTGCAAATGTGGAAATTCACAGTAATGTAGCATGTTGTTATATGAATATTGACAAAGGGACCCTAAATTTACATATGATAAAGAGAAAGATGCAGAATACCAATAAAAATATTGAAGAAGAAGAAAGTTGAAGGACTGATACTTCCTGATGTACAGACTTCAGTTCAGTTCAGTCTCTCAGTCATGTCCAAATCTTTTTCACCTATGGACTTCAGCACACCAGGCCTCCCTGTCCATCACCAACTTCTGGAGTTTACTTAAACTCATGTCCATTGAGTCGGTGATGCCATCTAACCATCTCATTCTATGTCATCCATTTTTCCTCCCTCCTTCAATCTTTCCCAGCATCAGGATCTTTTCAAATGAGTCAGTTCTTCACATCATGTGGCCAAAGTATTGGAGTTGCAGCTTTAGTATCAGTCCTTCCAGTAACATTCAGGATTGATTTTCTTTAGGATGGACTGGTTGGATCTCCTTGCAGCCCAAGGGACTCTCAAGCAACACAAGGGATTCTCCAACACCACACGTCAAAAGCATCAGTTCTTTGGCACTCAGCTTTCATTATAGTCCAACTCTCACATCCTTACATAACTACTGGAAAAAGCATAGCTTTGACTAGACGGACCTTTGTTGGCAAAGTAATGTCTCTGCTTTTTAATATGCTGTCTAGGTTGGTCATGACTTTTCTTCCAAGGAGCAAAGGTCTTTTAATTTCATAGCTATAGTCACCATCTTCAGTGATTTTGGAGCCCTCAAAAAATAAAGTCTCTCACTATTTCCACTGTTTCCCCATCAATTTGCCAGGAAGTGATGGGACCAGATTCCATGACCTTAGTTTTCTGAATGTTGATTTTTAAGCCAAGATTCTCACTCACCTCTTTCACTTTCATAAAGAGGCTGTTTAGTTTTTCTTCTCTTTCTGCTGTAAGTGTGGTTCTATATGCTTATCTGAAGTTATTGATATTTCTCCTGGCAATCTTGATTCCCACTTGTGTTTCATCCAGTCCAATATTTCTCATGTTGCACTCTGCATATAAGTTAAATAAGCAGGATAACAATATACAGCCTTGATGTACTCCTTTCCCAATTTGGAACCAGTCTGTGTTTCTTGTCCGGCTCTAACTGTTGCTTCCTGACCTGCATACATATTTCTCAGGAGGCAGGTCAGGTGGTCTGGTATTCCCATCTCTTGAAGAATTTTCAACAGTTGGTTGTGATCCATACAGTCAAAGGCTTTGTCATAGTCAATAAAGCAGAAGTAGATTTTTTTTTTCTGGAACTCTCTTGCTTTTTTGATGATCCAGCGGATATTAGCAATGTGATTTCTGGTTCTTCTTCCTTTTCTAAATCCAGCTTGAATATCTGGAAGTTCACGGTTCATGTACTGTTGAAGCCTAGTATGAAGAATTTTGAGCATCACTATGCTAGTGCGTGAGATAAGTGCAATTGTGCGGTAATCTGAGCTTTCTTTGACATTGCTTTTCTTTGAGATTGGGATGAAAACTGACGTTTTCCATTACTGTGGCCACTGCTGAGTTTTCCAAATTTGCTGGCATATAGAGTGCAGCACTTTCACAGCATCATCATTTAGGGTTTGAAATAGCACAACTGGAATTCCATCACCTCCACTAGCTTTGTTCATAGTGATGCTTCCTAAATAAGGCCCACCTGACTTCACATTCCAGAATGTCTAGCTCTAGACAAGTGATCGCACCATTGTGATTATCTGGGTTTTGAAGATCTTTTTTAAAGAGTGCTTCTGTGTATTCTAGGGCTTCCCTGGTGGGTCAAAGGTTAAAGCATCTGCCTGGAATGTGGGAGACCCGGGTTTGATCCCTGGGTAGGGAAGATCCCCTGGAGAAGGAAATGGCAACCCACTCCAGTACTCTGCCTGGAGAATCCCACGGAGGGAGGAGCCTGGTAGGTAGGCAACAGTCCATGGGGTCGGAGAGAGTCGGACACGATTGAGCGACTTCACTCACTTTACTCTGTGTATTCTAGCCACATCTTAATATCTTCTGTTTCTGTTACTCCATACCATTTCTGTCCCTTACTGTGCCCAACTTTGCATGAAATTTCCCTTGGTATCTATAATTTTCTTGACGAGATCTCTAGTCTTTCCCATTCTATTGTTTTTTTCACTTTCTTTGCATTGATCACTGAGGAAGACTTTCTTATCTCTCCTTGCTATTCTTTGGAACTCTGCATTCAAATGGGTATATCTTTCCTTTTCTCTTTTGTCTTTCACTTCTTTTCTTTACAGAGCTATTTTTATGGCCTCCTCAGACAATCATTTTACTTTTTGCTTGCTTTACCTTAAGGATGTCCTTGATCACTGTTTCCTGTACAACGTCATGGACCTCTGTTCATAGTTCTTCATGCACTCTGTCCATCAAATCTAATCCCATGAATCTATTTATCATTTCCACTGTATATTCATAAGGGATTTGATTTAGGTCATACTTGAATGGTCTAGTGGTTTTCCCTACTTTCCTCAGTTTAAGACTGAATTTGGTAATAAGGAGTTCATGGTCTGAGCCAAAGTCAGCTCCCTGTCTTGTTTTTGCTGATTGTATGCAGCTTCTCCATCTTTAGCTGGGCTTCCCTGACGGCTCCCACGGTAAAGCGTCTTCCTGCAATGTGGGAGACCTGGGTTCGATTCCTGGGTCTGGAAGGTCTCCTGGAGAAGGAAATGGCAATCCACTCTAGCACTCTTGCCTGGAAAATCCCATGGATGGAGGACCCTGCTAGGCTACAGTCCATGGGGTCGCAAAGAGTCAAACACGACTGAGCGACTTCACTTTTCTCCATCTTTGGTTGCAAAGGATATAATCAGTATGATTTCGGTATTGACCATCTGGTGATGTCCAAGTGTAGAGTCATCTCTTGTGTTGTAAGAGGGTGTTTGCTATGACCAGTGTGTTTTCTTGGCAAAATTCTATTAGTCTTAGCTCTAAATCATTCTGTACTCCAAGGCCAAATTTGCCTGTTACTCTAGGTATCTCTTGACTTCCTACTTTTGCATTCTGGTCCTGTATAATGAGTATAGGTTTGAGTATTAGTTCTAGAAGGTCTTGTAAGTTTTCATAGAACCTATGTAAGTGGTGGCTGCATGGTGCTTAAGTGGTGGTTGCACGGCTCTGGAATGACTGTGAGGAGATACCCCACATCCTAAAGCAAAGTAGAAGCCCCAGCAGGGTGGTAGAAGGGATAAAATCACATTTTGAATCAAACTTGATACCTTCCAGACATGCTCAGTGCACTCAAACATACCTTGTGTGCTCCAGGACCTAGCGACCCCACAGAGACTGAGATAGATTGTATTTGAGTGTCTCCTGAGGAGGTGCGGGTCAGCAGTGGACTACTGAAGGGCAGGGGCTCTCGATGCAGTAGACCTGGTTATGACATAAGCTCTCTTGGAGGAGGTCACCATTATCCCCACCGTAGAGGTGCCAGAACTTACACGCGACTGGGAAACAGACTCTTGGAGGGCACAAACAGAACCTTGTGCATACCAGGACCCAGGAAAAGGAGCAGTGACCCCAAAAGAGACTGACCTAGACTTGCCCATGAATTTCTAGTAGTCTCTGGTAGAAGTGTGGGTTGGCCGTGCCTGCTGCACGTTTGAGGGCACTGAGTATAGCACTATGTGCGTGGGACCTTTGAAGGAGGTCAGCAGTATCTTCGTTACCTCCACCATAGATTTGCCTCAGGTCAAATAACAGGAAGGGAACACAGCCCAGCTCATCAACAGAAAATTGGAATAAAGAATTACTGAGCATGGCCCCGCCCATCAGAACAGACCCAGTTTCCCTGTCAGTCAGTTTCTCCCATCAGGAATCTTTCATAACCTCTTATCTTTCTCCCTCAGAGGGCAGACAGATTGAAAATCACAATCACAGACAACTAACCAATCTGATCACATGGACCACAGTCTTGTCTAACACAATGAAACTATGAGCCATGCTGAGTAGGGCCACCCAAGATGGATGGGTCATGGTAGAGAGTTCTGAAAAAACGTGGTCCTCTAGAGAAGGGAATGGCAAACCACTTTAGTATTTTTGCATTGAGAACTCCATGAACAGTATGAAAAGCAAAAAGATAGGACACTGAAAGATTAACTCCCCAGGTCAATAGGTGCCCAATATGCTACTGGAGATCAATGGAGAAACAACTCCAGAAATAATGAAGAGGCAGAGTCAAAACACAAACAGCACTCATTTGTGGCTATGACTAGTGATGGAACTTAAATCTGATACTATAAAGAGCAATATTGCCACAGGTGAAATTCATTCAGTTCTCATGACCAAAACAGAAGTGAAAGACATTAAACAGAAGTGAAATCATAAGATTATAAACTATTTTACATTTCCTCTTTGTATACATATATGCCTTCATATTACAAATCTAAAAATAAATCTTTCCCTGGAGTCCCTAAAAAAAAAAAAAAAAGAGCAATATTGCATAGAAATATGGAATGTTAGGTTCATGAATCAAGTTTAATTGAGGGTGGTCAAACAGGAGATAGCAAGAGTGAACATCGACATTTTAGGAATCAGCGAACTAAAATGGACTAGAATGGGTGAATTTAACTCAGATGGCCATTATATCTACTACTGTGGGCAAAAAGCCCTTAGGAGAAATGGAATAGCCATCAGAGTCAACAAAAGAATCTGAAATGCAGTACTTGGATGCGATCTCAAAATGACAGAATGATCTCTGTTTCCAAGGCAAACCATTTAATATAATGGTTATCCAAGTCTATGCCCCGACCAATAATGATTTCTAGACTTACTACTAAGCTATTGTGAGCAAGAAAGTGTGGTGTATAAAAGAAGAGACAAAGAGATCAACATAGTAGAGCAGAGAGCCTTGAAAAAAAGACCACAAAAATATAGTCAAATAATTTTTGAAAAAGAAGCAAAGGCAATACAACAGAATAAAAGTAGTCTTCTCAAGATGGTATCAGAGCAAGTGGACATCCACACTACAAATAATAACAATAATGATAATCTAAACACAAACTTTATCTTTCACAAACTTTAACTCAAAATAGATAACAGACCTAAAGTAAAATGAAAGTCTATAAATCTATTTCAAGATAATAGAAGACCTTGGATATGGCAATAGCTTTTTAGATGCAAAATAAAAGATATGATCTAGGAAATAAATATTTGGTAGATTGTTTTTTTATTAAAATTGAAAAATTATGCTCAAGAAACTGAGAAGAAAGTCACATACTGGGAGAAAATGTTTGCAAAAGATATATCTGATAAAGGAATGTAACCCAAAATATGCAAAGAATTCTTAGAATTGAACAATAAGAAAACAAACAACCTTATTTTTTAAAAGACTGAAGACATTACAGACATCTAACCAGGGAATATTTACAGATAGAAAATAAACACATTAAAAATTGTTTAATTTTATATATCATCAAGAAAATGTAAATTAGTATAATAATGAGATAATACTAAGTGTCATTGAAATGGACAAAATCCAAACACTGATAATATCAAATGCTGGTAAGGATATGAGGCAATAGAAACTCTTATTCACTTATGATGAGAGTGCAAACAGTTTCGGAAGGCAGTTTTGGGACAGGTGGGCTTTTACAAAACTGAGCAAACTCTTTCCATAACATCCATCAATAATGCTATTTAGTATTTATACAAACTTTGAAATATTTCCACACACAAATCTGAATGAGGGTATTTATAATAAATTAATTTATAATTGTTAAAACTTGGAAACAATCAAAGTGTCTATTAGTAGGTAAATGCATGTATAAACTGTGATATATCTGGACAATTGGATATTATTTGGTATGAAAAATGCACTAAAAAGCCTTGAAAAGACATGGAGGAAACAAATGCATATTACTAAGTGAAAGAATTTATCTGAAAAGGCTATTTGCTATATGACCCCAAGGTATGACAACTTGGGAAAGACAAAAGTATGGAGACAGAATAAAAGTACTGACCGCCAGAGGTTTGGTTGGGGGAGAAATGATTAGGCAGAACACAGATGACTTTTAGGGGTGAAAATATTCTGTATAATGTCACAAAATTGGATGTGTTTGTTCAAATTCTTAGAATTACAGCAACAGGAGTTAACTGTAATATAGATATGGACATTGGATGATTATATGTCCATTTAGGCTTTTCAGCTGTAACAAATGTCCCACACTGATAGCATATATTAGTAATGGCGGGGGTGGGTGGGTAAGATTGCAAGGGAAATCTCCATACTGCCCTTCAAATTGCTACTAACCTAAAGCTGCTCCAAAAAAATAAATTATTAATAACAATATTCATGAGTATGTGCTAGTCTTTTCAGTCCTGTCTCACTCTTTGCAACCTTATGGGCTATAGCCTGCTAGGCTCCTCTGTCCATAGGATTCTCCAGGGAAGAAAGCCAGACGGGGTTGCCTTGCCCTCCTCCAGGGGATATTCCTGCCCCAGGAATCAAACCTGTATCTCTTGTCTCCTGCACTAGTTAGTGGATTATTTAACACTAATGCCACCTGGGATGCCTAATAACAATATAATGCAAAACAAAACAAAAAACAACTACCAGAACCAATCTTATAGAAACCCCTAAACCATTTTGGATTTGGTCACCAGATTCTCCTGCAATAGGTTGCAAGAAAATCTTCTATTGTTTAGCAGTGAAACCAACAAAGTCACTTTGAAATACACTATTTTTTTCTTTTTTTTTTAATAGCTGGAGCTTGACTTCCAAGGATATCAACATTACCAAAGACTTTCTTTGACCTGGAGAAGGATAATTAGTAAACTCCAAATTAGACTTTCTATATAACTTAAGGAGAGAAGAAAAGATAAGAAACAAGTTTAAAGATTATAGTGAAAGTCCACTAAAAAACTGAGATTTAATCAGTATAGAACAGTTTTCTTCCCTTTCTCAAAATTTATCACCACATCAGTAAGCTTAAGCATAATTCCAGTGAATTGCAACTAAGAGAGTAAAAGACACAGCCACTAGCAGAGTTACTTAAAGAAACCTAAAACAAGAATCAAAATAAACAAGTAAACAAATAAACAGGCAAAAGCATTCAAAAAAGGACATTTCTGACATGTACAGCTATATAAAACAGGAAATAAGACCCAATTCCTAGCCAAATTAACATGCAAATCCACAATGAATGTCAAATAATGTCAGTTCCTAACACCTGATACACCTTGTTGATCATTCAACAGAAAATTGCAAAACATGCTGAAAATTAAACAAAAAAAAAAAAAGGAAAATTCAGAGTGAAGAAGCAAAGCAACCATTAAAGCCAGACTCAGATAAACCACATATTTTTGAATTGGTAAACAGAGAATTTAAAATAACTGATTGATCAAAATTCAGGAAGTTTGGTCAAGATGGTAGAATTAGAAGACCTTGAACTCATCTTCTCCCTCAGTCACATTAAAAGTAAAAGTCATAGAGCAATTATTATTCTGATATCTAACACAAAAGATTTTCCATAACTGAAGGTATAAAGAAGGAACCAGAGAAAAATGGGTAGGAGCAGCAGAGATTATAGTGTACTCAAAACCTACATTCAAGAGTAGGCAACTCACAAACAAGAAGGTAACCAGAATTGCAAAAGTTGTGCCCAAGAAATGAGAATTTGAGCCCCACATTGATTTGCAGCTCTGGAGTCCTTCCCCAAATGAGTCTTGCATCAAATAAGTCCTCAGAATGCCAGAATGTCCTGACTTTGAGGGCCAACAGGGCTTGCTTTAAAACCCAGAGCACAAAAGATATTCCACTCAAAAGGGGCAGGGCAGTACTAACAAACTCTGAGACCCAGCATGGAGACAGCCATTTTAAAGGTCCTGAACAAGACCTGCTTGGTCTCAGAGAGGCAGGAGGTCCCTGGGACAAGCCCTTAGGACATACTTGCTGGTGCTAACCATTTTTGGAGCTGTTCTACCCTGCGGGTGCTGGTAGCTTATGGTAAGGGCCATTTGGACTCCTCCCTCTGACTTCCCTGGTGGTTCAGATGGTAAAGAATCTGCCTCCAATGTGGGAGCCATGGGTTCGATTCCTGGCTTGAGAAGATCCCCTGGAGACAGAATGGCAGGCAACTCACTCCAGTATTCTTTTCTGGAGAATTCCATGGACAGAGGAGCCTGGTGTGCTACAGTCCATAGGGTGGCAAAGAGTCAGACAGACTAAGTGACTAACACTTTCTCTTTTCCTCTTCACTACTAGCACCAGGACATAACCTTGCACACCAGCTAATCCCAGGACGCCAAGACACAAGTAGTCAGTCTTCTGGAGACCCCATCCTGCCCACCATGAGAATGGCATCAGCCCTTTCTCCAGGTATCCTAACCAGTATTTTTTGTTTTGTTTTGTTTTGTTTTTTCAGATAGGCCCTACTCCCAGCAGGATAAAAGTCCCAGGACTTTCAAGGCTATGGCTGCATCTACCAATAAGCCAGCACTACTCCCAGGAACCCAGACCCATAGCCACCCACCAAGCCCATCATCCCAGCCACTGATGGGCTGGCATTAACCCCAGAATCACTCAGATCCTGTACCCAGCCATGCCAGAATTCAATACTGTCAACCAACTGGCAGAAACTAACTCCAGAAATCCTGGGCCCTACAGCCAGCCACACCGGAAAAGGTCTTACCCCAAAGCAGGTTGCCACCAGCCCCAGGACTCCTCAGGCAAGGCAACCAACTTCTCCTTAGTAAAGTCTTGGTCACCAGAGACTGGTAGTTTCTTCACAAGGTAGAATATGAAAGTCAGCCAGGCCAAGGACTAGACCCAGCTACCAACACACCACGGTAGTCAGCCCTACCACAACAGAAGGCCCAACTCAGCCCACACAAGGTCAGTTTTAGATTATAAACTCTGGTGACCAGAGGGGAGTATGTTACTAGGCCTTATAGGACATCTTTCATTTGTGTCTACTTCTACAAACTGGGAAATGTGACCAACTGATCTAATACATACAAACAAGAAAGAGAATCAGGCAAAATTAAGTGATGAAATAATATGTTCTAAAGGAATAAGATAAAGCCCTAGAAGAAAAAAAAAACAAGTGAAGTGGTGTAAACAATCTATCACAATAAAAAGTTCAAGGTAATGATCATAAAGATGCTCAACAAATTCAGTAGAAGAATAGATGAGCACAATAAAAAGATTAACAGAATTAGAAAATATAAGGAAGAATCAAACAAAACTGAAGAAAATAATAACTGAAATAAAAATACACAAGAAGTATTCAAAATTAGATTAAACATTATGAACAACCGATCAGTGACTGGAAGACAGACAAACAGAAATCACTCAAGCTGAACAACAACAACAACAAAATAAAACCGGGATTAAAAAAGGACAGTTTGAGTCCTTTGAGGCAACATCAGATGTACAAACTATTGCTTTATAAGGCTCCCAGTACAAAAAGAGAGAAAGTGGCAGAGAAAACATGCAAAGAAATAAAAGCCAAAAATTTTCTAAACCTGGGAAAGAAAACAGAAAGGCCTAGAATACACATAGAGTCCCAAATCAGATTAATCCAAAGAGGCCCAAACAAAGACCCTTTGAATTAAACTGGCAAAAATGAAATAAAACAAAAATAAATCATAATAAAATAAATAACAACAGTAATATTAATAATAAAATAAAATAAAAATAAAGAGAGGCCACTAAAAGCAGAAAGATAGAAGCAACTAGATATGTTCAATGAAACTTCTAAAATTACCAGCTGATTTGCAGCAGATACTTCACAGATGAGAAGAGAGTTGCAAAGTGTATTTAAAGTGATGAAAGTAAAAAGGCTACAATCAAAACAAACAAGTGAACAAACAAAAAATACCCAGCAAGCTTATCATTCAGATTTCAAAGAGAAATAAATTCTACAGACAAACAAAAGCTAAAAGTGTTCAGTACTACTAAATTGTCTCCACAAGAAATATCCAAGGGATTTCTCTGAGCAGAAAAGACAACAATGGGAAACATGAAAATAACAAAAAGAAAAATTTTATTGATAAAGAAAATACACAGCAAATGTAGATCACTTATAAAACCAGTAGGAAGATTAAAAGAGAAAAGGAATAAAATAATGTATACCCATAATAAGTAGTTACGGACTAAAATAATACAAAAATATGTAAAATATAATGTAAAATAAAACAGTAAAAATAGTGAAGGGGAGTAAAAATACAGGATTGATAGCATATTTTAGAACTTGAGTGTGTATTCTTAGTCGCTCATTTTGTCCGACACTTTGTGACACCATGGAGTGTAGCCTGACAAGCTGCTCTGTCCATGGAGTTTCTCCAGGCAACCAAACTCGAGTGGGTTGCCATGCCCTCCTCCAGGGGATCGTCCCAACCCAGGGATCAAACCCAGGTCTCCAGCACTGCAGGGGGATTCTTTACCATCTGAGCCAAGGAACCCCAAGAATACTGCAGTAGGTAGCCCATCCTTTCTCCAGGGGATCTTCCAAACCCAAGAATCAAACCAGGGCTCTCTTGCATTGCAGGTGGATTCTTTACCAGATCATCTACGAGAATTTAAGAGATCAACAAATTAAAGCAATATATCTATGTATGTGTATACATACATAAGATACTGTATATAAACCCTGTGGTAGCCACAAACTAAAACCTGTAATAAACACATATGCTTTAAAAAAAAAAAAAAGAAGAAGAAAAAAATTCAAACAGAACACTAAATAATTTCATCAAATAACAAATGGAGTAAAAGAAACTAAAGGAACACAAAAAGAAATTCTAAAGCAACCTGAAAATAATTAACAAAATGACAATAAGTATATACCAACAAATAATTGCTTAAAAAGTAAATAGACTTTAAATGTTCCAATTAAAAGACATAAAATGGTGGAATGGACACAAATAGAGGACCCACATATATCCTGCCTGCAAGAAACTCACGTTAGCTCGAAACTAACAAGCTGCAGGTGAGGGGATGGAAAAAGACATTTCACGAAAATGCAAACAGATAGCTGGAGTAGTAGTATTTATATCATACAAAGTAGACTTTGAAACAAAGACTATAACACAAAAGACAAGAGAAACATTACATAATGATAAAAGGATTAATTCAAGAAGAAGATATAACAGTCGCATATATATATATATATATATATATATATATACATGCATATATATACATCCAACATAGGAGCACCTACATATTAACAAACATGAAGAAACACAAGGTATCACAATAATAGTAGGGACTCAAATACCCCACTTACATCAATGGACATTTCATCCAGATAGAAAATCAGTAAAAAAAAAATACCCTGAACTTAAATGACATGTTAGGTTAGATAAGTTTAATAGATATACATAGAACATAACATCCAAAAGCAGAAGAATAGCATGATATTCAAAGGTTTATGGGCCATTCTCCATGACAGAAAAAAAAAAAAAAAAATGCAAAATAAGTTTCAGTAAATTTAAGAAGTTTGAAATCATTTCAAGCATATTTTCTACCACAAAGCTATGAAACTAGAAATCAAGTGTGTGTGTATATATATATAATGAAGTATATATTTAACACTGTAAAACAATACAAAAAAATGTGGAGGCTAAACAATATGATACTAAAAACAAATAGGTCAGTAGTGAAGGAAACAAAGGAAATTTAAAAATGATCACAAGCAAATGAATATGAAAACACAATGATCCCAAATCTGAGTCATAGCAAAAGAAGTTCTAATAGGTGATCACAATAAAGTGAACCTCAATAAAGAAGAGGTTCTTTGAAAGGATAAATAAAATTGACAAACAATTAGCCAGACTCATCAAGAAACAAAGACAGAAAAATCAAATCAATAAAATTAGAAATGAAAATGGAGAGATCACAACAGACAACACAGAAATACAGAGGATCATAAGAGACTACTATCAGCAATTATATGCCAATAAAATGGACAACGTGGAAGAAATGGATAAATTCTTAGAAAAGTACAACTTTCCAAAACTTAACCAGGAAGAAACAGAAAATCTTAATAGATCTATCACAAGTACGGAAATTGAAACTGTAATCAGAAATCTTCCAGCAAACAAAAGCCCAGGTCCAGATGGCTTCACAGCTGAATTCTACCAAAAATTTCGAGAACTAACACCTATCCTACTGAAACTCTTCCAGAAAATTGCAGAGGAAGGTAAACTTCCAAATTCATTCTATGAGGCCACCATCACCCTAATACCAAAACCTGACAAAGATGTGACAAAAAAAGAAAACTACAGGCCAATATCACTGATGAATATAGATACAAAAATCCTCAACAAAATTCTAGCAATCAGAATCCAACAACACATTAAAAAGACCATACACCATGACCAAGTGGGCTTTATCCCAGGGATACAAGGATTCTTCAATATCCACAAATCAATCAATGTAATTCACCACATTAACAAATTGAAAAATAAAAGCCATATGATTATCTCAATAGATGCAGAGAAGGCCTTTGACAAAATTCAACATCCATTTATGATAAAAACTCTTCAGAAAGCAGGAATACAAGGAACATACCTCAACATAATAAAAGCTATATATGACAAACCCACAGCAAACATTATCCTCAATGGTGAAAAATTGAAAGCATTTCCCCTAAAGTCAGGAACAAGACAAGGGTGTCCACTTTCACCACTACTATTCAACATACTTCTGGAAGTTTTGGCCACAGCAGTCAGAGCAGAAAAAGAAATAAAAGGAATCCAAATTGGAAAAGAAGTAAAGCTCTCACTGTTTGCAGATGACATGGTCCTCTACATAGAAAACCCTAAAGACTCCACCAGAAAATTACTAGAGCTTATAAATGAATATAGTGAAGTTGCAGGATATAAAATCAACACACAGAAATCCCTTGCTTTCCTATACACTAATAATGAGAAAGTAGAAAAAGAAATTAAGGAAACAATTCCATTCACCATTGCAACAAAAAGAATAAAATACTTGGAAATATATCTACCTAAAGAAACTAAAAACCTATATATAGAAAATTATAAAACACTGATGAAAGAAATCAAAGAGGATGCTAACAGATGGAGAAATATACCATGTTCATGGATTGGAAGAATCAATATAGTGAAAATGAGTATACTACCCAAAGCAATCTACAGATTCAATGCAATCCCTATCAAGCTACCAGCGGTATTTTTCAGAGAACTAGAACAAATAACTTCAAGATTTGTATGGAAATACAAAAAGATTCGAATAGCCAAAGCAATCTTGAGAAAGAAGAATGGAACTGGAGGAATCAACTTGCCTGGCTTCAGGCTCTACTACAAAGCCAGTCATCAAGACAGTATGGTACTGGCACAAAGACAGAAATGTAGATTCATGGAAACAAATAGAAAGCCCAGAGATAAATCCACATACCTATGGACATTTATCTTCGACAAAGGAGGCAAGAATACACAATGGAGTAAAGACAAGCTCTTTAACAAGTGGTGCTGGGAAAACTGGTCAACCACTTGTAAAGAATGAAACTAGATGACTTTCTAACACCACACACAAAAATAAACTCAAAATGGATTAAATATCTAAACGTAAGACCAGAAACTATAAAAATCCTAAAGGAGAACATAGGCAAAACACTCTCCGACATAAAATCACAGCAGGATCCTTTATGATCCACCTCCCCGAATACTGGAAATAAAAGAAAAAATAAACAAATGGGATCTAATTAAAATTAAAAGCTTCTGCACAACAAAGGAAAATATAAACAAGGTGAAAAGACAGCTTTCAGAAAGGGACAAAATAATAGCAAATGAAGCAACTGACAAACAACTAATCTCAAAAATATACAAGCAACTTATGCAGCTCAATTCCAGAAAAATAAACGACCCAATCAAAAAATGGGCCAAAGAACTAAATAGACATTTCTCCAAAGAAGACATATGGATGGTAACGAACACATGAAAAGATGCTCATCACTCATTATCAGAGAAATGCAAATCAAGACCACAATGAGGTACCATTTCACACCAATCAGAATGGCTGTGATCCAAAAGTCTACAACCAATAAATGCTGGAGAGGGTCTGGAGAAAAGGGAACACTCTTACACTGTTGGTGGGAATGCAAACTAGTACAGCCACTATGGAGAACAGTGCGGAGATTCCTTTAAAAATTGCAAATAGAACTACCATATGACCCAGCAATCCCACTGCTGGGGATACACACCGAGGAAACCAGAATTGAAAGAGACACATGTACCCCAATGTTCATTGCAGCACTGTTTATAATAGCCAGGACATGGAAACAACCTAGATGTCCATCAGCAGATGAATGGATAAGAAAGCAGTGGTACATATACACAATGGAGTATTACTCAGCCATTAAACAGAATACATTTGAATTAGTTCTAATGAGGTGGATGAAACTGGAGCCGATTATACAGAGTGAAGTAAGCCAGAAAGAAAAACACCAATACAGTATACTAACACGTATATATGGAATTTAGAAAGATGGTAATGATAACCCTGTATGCGAGACAGAAGAAGAGACACAGATGTATAGAACGGACTTTTGGACTCTGAGGGAGAGGTAGAGGGTGGGATGATTTGAGAAAATAGCACTGAAACATGTATTCTATCTTGTAAGAAATGACTGGCCAGTCTATGTTCGATACAGGATACAGGATGCCTGGGGCTGGTGCACTGGGATGATCCAGAGAGATGATATGGGGTGGGAGGTGGGAGGGGGGTTCAGGATTGGGAACTCATGTACACCCTTGGCAGATTCATATCAATGCATGGCAAAACCAATACAGTATTGTAAAGTAAAATAAAGTAAAAATAAAAAAATTTAAAAACATAAATAAATAAATAAAAAATCTTAAATAAACCACCTAAGCTTACATTGAAAAGAATTAGAAAAATATAAAAAGCCCTAAGCTAGTAAAATGTAAGATAAGATAAATATCAAAGTAGACAAAATGAAATAGATCTTTAAACTACAAAAGATCAATAAGACAAAGAACTAGTTTTCTAAAAAGAAACAAAATTGACATTCCATTAACTAGACTCATCAAGAAAAAGAGAGGATCAAAATAAATAAAATTAAAAATCAAAAAGGAGTATTTACAACTAATCAAAAATAAATCCAGATATTTAAATATCAGCAACAACATTGTTACAGAAATTAAAAATAACTTTGATGGACTCATCTGTCACTTGGGCACAGCCAAGGAGTGAATCAGTGATCTTGAAAGTTGGGCAACATAGACTTTCCAAACTGAGATTCAAAGAGACAAAAATAATGGGAAAATTGAACAACGATATCCAAGCACTGGCAGACAATTTCAAGTGGTATAATATATACTTAGTAAGGATACTAAATGAAGAAGAGAAAGAAAGCACCAGAAACATTTGCAGCTACAACGTCTAAAATCTTTTCGAAATGAGTAACAGTCACCAAACCATAAATCAAGATAGCTCAGAGAATACTAACCAGGAAAATATGAAGAAACCATTACTTAGGCATACAATATTCAAACTTCAAAAAGACAAAGGAAAATATCTACAGCGAAACCAGAGTTAAAAACTTTTTACGTGTGTTTTAGGTAGAAACTAGGATAATAATCATACTGTTCATGGGGTTCTCAAGGCAAGAATACTGAAGTGACTTCCATCTAGTCAAAGCTATCTTTTTTCCAGTAGTCATGTATGGATGTGAGAGTTGGACTGTGAAGAAAGCTGAGTGCTGAAAAATTGATTCTTTTGAACTGTGGTGCTGGAGAAGACTCTTGAGAGGCCCTTGGACTGCAAGGAGATCCAACTAGTCCATCCTAAAGGAGATCAGTCCTGAGTGTCCATTGGGAAGACTGATGCTGAAGCTGCAACTCCGATACTTTGACCACCTGATGTGAAGAACTGACTTATTTGAAAAGACCCTAATGCTGGGAAATATTGAGGGCAGGAGGAGAAGGGGATAACAGAGGATGCAATGGTTGGATGGCATCACCAATTCAATGGATATGAGTTTGAGTAACCTCTGGTAGGTGTTGATGGATAGGAAGGCTTGGTGTGCTGCAGTCCATGGGGTTGCAGAGCCAGACACAACTGAGCAACTAAACAACAAATCCTTCAAAAGAGGAGAAATACTTTCACAGACAAATATTGAAGGAATTTATGGCCAGTAGACTTAACCTTCAAGAAATGTTAAGAGAAATTCTTCAGAGAGAAGGAAAATTACATAACATAATTACATAGCATACACATTGGATCTATACACAAAGAGGAAGTACCTCAAAGAATAAGCAAAGGTGAAATAAAACACTTTTTTTCTCATTTTTATTAACCTAATAAAAAAAATAATTGTTCAAAGTAACAATAGCAACAATGTACTGAGTGATTAAGAAATAATAAATACTAAATAAAACAAATGGCAACACTGTAACAAAAGATGTATGTGTGTGCTAAGTCGCTTGTTATAAGAGATAGAAGGGAGGAATTGGAAATAGACTGTCATTAATTATTTCTACTCTCCATGTAATGTGTTAGAATGTTATTTGAAAGTGGATTTAAATTAGTTGTAAAGGCCTATTGCAAATCTAGGGTAACTACTAAAGACAATAAAATGGAAGTAAAATTAGCATGCTAAGAGGGGATAAAATGGAAACATATATAATGCCCATGAAATAAAAATATTCTATTTATTAAAATTAAAAGCTCCTCTGTGAAAGACTAAGATGTTAAGAGCATTAAGTGATAAACTACTTGATGGGAGAAAATATGAAACAAAGATGTGATAAAAGACTAGTATCCAAAATATACAAGTAATCCTTAAAAAGCAAAACGAAAAGAAAGAAAGAATTTAATAAAAAAATGACCAAAATATATAAGGAGACTTCATAGCATTCAGTTCATTTTAGTTCAGTTCAGTCACTAAGTCGTGTCCGATTCTTTGCGACCCCATGAATCGCAGCACGCCAGGCCTCCCTGTCCATCACCAAGTCCCAGAGTTTACACAAAGTCGCATCCATCGAGTCAGTGACGACATCCAGCCATCTCATCCTCTGTCATCCCCTTCTCCTCCTGCCCCCAATCCCTCCCAGCATCAAAGTCTTTTCCAATGAGTCAACTCTTCACATGAGGTGGCCAAAGTACTGGAGTTTCAGCTTCAGCATCATTCCTTCCAAAGAAATCCCAGGGTTGATCTCCCTCAGAATGGACTGGTTGGATCTCCTTACAGTCCAAGGGACTCTCAAGAGTCTTGTCCAATACCACAGTTAAAAAGCATCAATTCTTTGGTGCTCAGCCTTCTTCATAGTCCAACTCTCACATCCATACATGACCACAGGAAAAACCATACCCTTGACTAGACAGACCTTAGTTGGCAAAGTAATGTCTCTGCTTTTGAATATACTATCTAGGTTGGTCATAACTTTTCTTCCAAGGAGTAAGCGTCTTTTAATTTCATGGCTGCAATCACCATCTGCAGTGATTTTGGAGCCCCCCAAAATAAAATCTGACACTGTTTCCACTGTTTCTCCATCTATTTCCCATGGAGTGATGGACCAGATGCCATGATCTTCATTTTCTTAATGTTGAGCTTTAAGCCAACTTTTTCACTCTCCTCTTTCACTTTCCTCAAGAGGCTTTTTAGTTCCTCTTCACTTTCTGCCATAAGGATCGTGTCATCTGCATATCTCAGGTTATTGATATTTCTCCCAGCAGTCTTGATTCCAGCTTGTGTTTCTTCCAGTCCAGTGTTTCTCATGCTGTACTCTGCATAGAAGTTAAATAAGCAGGGTGACAATATACAGCCTTGACACACTCCTTTTCCTATTTGGAACCAGTCTGTTGTTCCATGTCCAGTTCTAACTGCTTCTTCCCGGCCTGCATACAGATTTCTCAAGAGGCAGGTTAGGTGGTCTGGTATTCCCATCTCTTTCAGAATTTTGCACAGTTTATTGTGATCCACACAGTCAAAGGCTTTGGCATAGTCAATAAAGCAGAAATAGATGTTTTTTTTTTCTGGAACTCTCTTGCTTTTTCTATGATCCAGTGGATGTTGGCAATTTGATCTCTGGTTCCTCTGCCTTTTCTAAAACCAGCTTGAAGATCAGGAAGTTCACGGTTCACGTATTGCTGAAGCCTAGCTTGGAGAATTTTGAGCATTACTTTACTAGCGTGTGAGATGAGTGCAAATGGGCTGTAGTTTGAGTTTTCTTTGGCATTGCCTTTCTTTGGGATTGGAATGATAACTGACCTTTTCCAGTCCTGTGGCCACTGCTGAGTTTTCCAAATCTGCTGGCATATTGAGTGCAGCACTTTCACAGCATCATCTTTCAGGATTTGAAGTAGCTCAACTGGAATTCCATCACCTCCACTAGCTTTGTTCATAGTGATGCTTTCTAAGGCCTACTTGACTCCATAGCTTTAGGAAGTTGCAAAAAATGAGATAACATTGTACACCTATTTGAACATCTTATATTGGAAAAACTGACAATATCAAGTGCTGGAGAGTATATCATGGAATTCCATTATACCTTTGATGCTGGTAGAAATTCAAAATCATGCAGTTGTTTTGCAAGTGTCCAACAGTTTCTAAAAATCTAAACAGAGTCTTATCATATGATCTAGCAAATCTCCTCTTAGGTATTTACCCAATTGTGTTGATAACTTATTTCTACACAAAAGTCTCAGGCTTGCTAGGTGGTTCAGCAGTAAAAAAATCAACTTGCCAATGCAGGAGATACAGGTTCAATTCCTGGTTCAGGAAGACCCCCTGAGAAGAAACTGACAACCCACTACAATATTCTCACTGGAAAATCACACACATAGGTGGGTCACATAGAGTAGGACATGACTTAGCAACTAAACAACCACAACATACAACATCATACAAATACTTACACACAGACCTTTACAGCAGTTTTATTTATAATTGCCAACTAGAAGCAACTAAGCTGCCCATCAATAGGTAAATAAATAAACTCTGGTATATTTGTATATATGAAAAATGAAATATTATTCAGCAATAAAAAGAAATAAACCATCAAAAGCCATGAAAAGCAGAATTAAACACTCAAATGCTCAGTCCCACAGTCACGCCCGACTCTTCCAATCCCGTTGATTGTAGTCTGCCAGGCTCTTCTGTCTATGGAGTTTTCCAGGCAAAAATGCTGGAGCAGGGTGTCATTTCCTTCTCCAGGGGATCTCCCTGACCAAGGGGTTGAACCCATGTCTCTTGTGTCTCCTGCATTTGCAGGCGGGTTCTTTACCAGTAGCGCCACCTGGGAAGCCCAAACACTCATGTGTACATTGCTAACTGAAACAAGCTAGTCTGACAAGGCCATCAACTGTGTGATTCCAGCTGTATGTATCACATTCTGCAAAGGACAAAACTGTGAAGACAGTGCAAATATTCGTGATTACTAAGGGGTTGGGTTGAAGGAGGAAGGAGAGAGAATAGATAAAGATGAAATGTTTAGATTATACAGAATTGTAAAACTATTCTGTATCACACTGTAGTGATGTATATATAACATTACACACTGATCAAGACCTATAGAGATTTATAAAACAGAGTGAAACAATGTAAATTACATATTTTAGTTACTCCTAATTTCCAACATTCATTAATTCACTGTAACATATTATATTGAGTGAGTGAAGTCGCTCAGTCACGTCTGACTCTTTGCAACACCATGGACTGTAGACTACCAGGCTCCTCCATCCATGCGACTCTCCAGGCAAGAAAACTGGAGTGAGTTGCCATTTCCTTCTCCAGAACAAATTATATTACTTCTAGATATTAATAATTGGGGAAACAAGATGTGAAAATTGGAGATGAGGCATATGGGAACTTTGTGTACTATCTTCTTAGTTTTTCATTAAATTTTAAAAATAAAATGTATAAAAATAAAACAAGTAGCAAATCAAGCTTGTTTTCTAGAAAGAAATGGTCAATGGGCATAAAATAACTTTTTAAAAAAGCAAATGAAAATACTTATAATAAGAGTGACCAATGATTTCATTTTATGAAAAGATAAAATCCAATTTTAAGGTTTATTTCTGTCATGAACCTTTTCCAGACTTTTAACTTTTATTTTCCTTCTGTCTGACCCTAGGTCTTGGTGGCTGTAACTTCCTTACAGTCTATTACATCAGGGTTGATAATCTGTATACTTGCATGTATTGAATACTATTCTTTACGTTTGGATCTATGTATTCTTCTATGCTTCTAATTTATACTCCACAAAATTGGAAGCTCTTTGTCAGACTGTGTCTTTACAACCTCAGTAATGCCAATTATTGCTGAAATAATGCCTTTGGTTAATTGGCTATCTCCTCATTGATCAGTTATTGTAATGTTTGGGTCCTCCTTTCCTGAGGAAATTATGACTTGTAGATCCCTATCATTCATTTCCATAAGAGGAAGTTTTATACATCAAAGAGAAGTTGTCAGTATAGTAGTGAGGAGTACAGATTTCGGAACCAGACCATCTGCTTTACCTCTTGTTCCCGCTGGTTTTCTATGTGGGACTTTGAACAAGGAATTGCATTTCTCCAAGCATGTCTGTGTCATCTGAGGACAAGAATTAGTGATAGACAAGGCAATATTATTGCATATTGATGCCCATCATAGTATCATACCCTGCTAACACCTCAGTCTCTCTAGGTGTCATTTCCTTTGATAAAGGAAATATTATATTTCTACATTTAAAATATAATGAGCACTTCTTAAATTAAATTCACTCTTAGATGAGATATGCCTTACTATTTTTGAAAGCTCTTGTAAGTTCATACGTTCCTTCAAAGTAAAATCTGTTGATATTAATTTCCATGCCCTATTTAAAAATAATTAATTAGGATTATATTCTTATAAATTCATTAAATTTCTTCATTTTATATCTTAGAGTTTTAAAGCATCATCATTTAAAACTCTCACATAGCAAATACAAATATAAGGTTTAATTATAAAAATAATTCTCAATTCCTATTATAATCTAATAGGTAATTAACACTTAAATGCCTATTGTCTCTATAATTAAAAAAAGGGTTATTAAGATAAGATATGAACAGTTTATTCTAAAAAATGAAACTCTTAAAAATGCCTTTTTATTATTGATTAATTATTTCATAGTAACATGAGACATTTTTACCTTTTAGTTTATAAGAATAAAGAGAAAGTGGAGAAACCACAAAAATTATTTGTTTTCACTAAATATCAAATTCTGAAATACTATCTTAAGTAAAATATGGGAAGCTACAAGAGATAATGAATAATAAGGGTAATATAAATAATTTATGCCCCAAAGTAATATAAAACCTAAAAATATACTGCAATGATTTTGTCTGGAACATTATATTTATATAGTCTTCAGTTTATTTTATGCATAATATTAAATATTTTCTTCAAAGGTAAAGAAGAATAAAAAAAGTAATCATGATTTTTGTGAGATAATCATACATTATTAAAAACTAATGTTATTGTGAATTATGTCTTAAATTATAAAATGTATTACTTTGCTAATAATGACATCATTTAAGAATAACAGAGCTGATAATTTTGAGGGATGGAGTGTGAGCATGTTTTCACTAAAATTAAAGAGATTTTTCAATATATAAATACAAATTAAGACTGTTCCTGTTTTCAGTTTTTGAATTTAGACATATGTAGATTTTTAATTCTAATTATTTTAATCTAACAAGAGATATTCACACTACATATGAAATGTTCAATCCTTTCCAAGTGATATAAATTCATAAGAGAAATACACACACATCAATTAAAGGTTTACTATACACCAGAATCTACATCCACTGATTCTCCATCCAGAGATATAAAGGAAATGTAACATATTTTTTTCCATAATCAACTGTAGTCCTTTTGAGGTTCTCATCTTATCTGTTAATATTGAACTAAAATGCTAAATTGAGATCAATCCAGTTATCACATTTCAGTTTTAATAATCTCTTTTCCTTGAGTAATCCAGCTTCATTTATTTAAATCTCCAGGCTTTCCGGCATCTTCCCCTTTCTCTTTCTTCCTAACAATGATATATGCGGAAGGAGAGCTTGTACAACCTCCAACTCAGGGTGGTGGCAAAGAAGTGACCTATCATTTTAGATTTATATTGGATGTTAGCATTGTCTTTCAATTCCTGTGGTATCTGTAGCAATAGTATTTTCACCTGCTACTGCTTAATCTCTTGAAATTGATGGTTTAGAACAGGGGCCAAATGCTGGGCCATGGACAGGCACTGGTCTATGCCTGTTCAGAGCCAGGCCACACAGAAGGAGGTTAGAGGCAGGCAAGTGAGCAAATCTTCATCTGAATTTGCAGCTGCTCCCCATTGCTCACATTACCACTTGAACTTCTCCTCCTGACAGATCAATGTGGTGTTAGATTTTCAGAGGAGCATGAACCCTACTATGAACTGCACATGCGAGGGATCTAGGTTGCTTGGTCCTTATGAGAATCTAATGCCTGCTGATCTTAGATGAAGCTGAGATGGTGATGTTAGCACTAGGAAGCTTCTGCAAATACAGATTATCATTAGCAAAGAGGCTTGACTGCACAGAAACCATAATAAATCAATTGCTTGTATACTCATGTTAAAACTTTATCAGTGAGTGACACGTGACAATTAAGCTGCATCTGGTGGCAGGTTTTAAATCAGAATCTAGCACTTAATTTAGTCTGTGAGTGGCCCACACATTATTTTATTTACCACTTTCATACATGGCTCATTCCCAAACTACGCATTTATTGCAGTCACAGTTTTGGTAGGCCCTCAAGCTAACCCTAGCTAAAGTGAGTAAACAATAAATATCATTAGAGAGCTTCTTTGAAAAAGGGGAAAGACTCAAGGATAAGACATTGGGAAAAAAAGTTGCATTTAAAAGAAAATACCAAAGTCCTTCCTAAATTATGGGTTCATTGCAATAAGTGAGTCACATTCCCTGCTTTGTATAATATGTGGCAACTGGGTATCCAACAAAGCCATGTAAGCTTCAAAATTGTTTTGCCATATGAAGACAAAGCACCCTGCATTAAAATACAAGCCTTTGGAATTTTCCAGAAAATAAATGTGAACAAGGAGAACAGAAGAAATTTTGGGTCTCCAAAATCACTGCAGATGGTGACCACAGCCATGAAATTAAAAGACACATGCTCCTTGGAAGAAAAGTTATGACCAACCTAGGCAATATATTAAAAAGCAGAGACGTTACTTTGCTGACAAAGATCTGTCTAGTTAAAGCTATGGTTTTTCTAGTCGTCATTTATGGGTGTGAGTATGGACCATATAGAAAGCTGAGCGCCAAAGAATTGATGCTTTTGAACTGTGGTGTTGGAGAAGACTCCTAAGAGTCCCTTGGATTGATTGGGCCAGTCAGTCCTAAAGGAAATCAGTCCTGAATATTCATTGGAAGGACTGATGTTGAAGCTGAAACTACAATACTTTGGCCACCTAATATTAAGAACTGAGTCATTGGGAAAGACTGAAAGCAGGAGGAGAATGGGATGACAGAGGATGAGATGACTGGATGGCATCACCGACTAAATGGACATGAGTTTGAGTAAGCTCCTGGAGTTGGTGATGGACAGGAAGCCTGGCATGCTGCAGTCTATGGGGTAGCAAAGAGTCAGACACGACTGAGTGACTGAACTGAACTGAACGGAACCAATTTTATCAGATGTGTCTGTATTAAGAGCATCATTCTTAGTGGCTAACCTCAGTGCTAAAGCTAAGAATCCCTTTACTGTCAGTGATGTATAGCTGACTCTGCTAATGACATTCATCATAAACTTTTAGGAGAGGCTGCAGTTGAAAAGGTAGCATGATTTCCTCTTTTGACTAGCACCATAATTAAACAAATTGATTAAATAGCAGAGGATACTGAGCCACAATTATTAGAGAGGATTAATGAATTACTGTGGTTTGCATTCCAGGTTGAGAAGTCTACGGATATTGACAACAAGGAAACAATGCTTATTTTTGCAAGATATATTTTTCAGGAAGATGTGCTTGAGGGTATGTTATGTGCACTCTTGTTAACCAACACCACAGCTGCAGAACCATCTAAGCCTTTGAATGATTACATACCAGGAAAATGAAACTGGTCATTTTGTGTCAGAATATGTATAGACAGAGCAGCTGCCATGACTGGATGGCTTTCTGGTGTCACCGCTTGGGTAGAAGAAGGAAGCTTCTGAATGTGAGTCCATGCATTGTCATCCATAGAGAAATGCTGGCTAGCCTAAAAATATCACCTGAATTTAACAGTATTTTGAAGGATATAACTGCTTAAAATTGTTGTGGGGAAGAGTCAATTCTGACTCAATATTGGGTGTGTTTGTTTAACTTTAACCTTTCTTTCCCACTGCTTTTGTTCACTAGAAGAATACTGTTTATACATAAAGGCCTGCCTCAGGGAACTCTGACCCTCTGTCAGAATATTAAACTGAAGTGCCTTTATTCAGAACCCTATCCACCTGTGGATGGCAGGAAGGAAGAAATTAGCACATCCCCTCCCCAAGGTTTGCTATTTTATTTTATTATTATTATCATTATTATTATTTTTGCTTTACTTCCTTACCTCTCCCCATCTTTGTTCTGTAAAAGAACCTGGCTTCCAGACTCAGGTAAGATGATTATTTTGAGACATTTGTCTGCCATCTTCTCGGTCAGCTGGCTTTCTGGATAAAGTTATATTCCTTGCCTCAACAGCTCATTCCTCAGATTTATTGGCCTGTCATGCAGCAAGCAGAGCAAGTTTGGACTTGGTAACAAAATGATCAACCACATTAAAGTACCTACCCTTAACTCATGTCTGTTCATGCAGCTTTGTGAGGAGACAGATGCAGAGCACACATATGTTCTCTTATACACGGAAATGAGATGGTTTTCTAAATGCAGGTCACTGGACAGTTTTTGAGTTACAAGGGACACTCCAGAGATTTCTTTTTTAAAAAAAATCTCACCACTGGCAGCACATTTCAGAACCATAGAATGAGTTGCAAAACTTTGTTACCTGCAACAAACTCAATCTGTCACTTCAGGAAAGAATAACAACTGTGTTCAAATCAGCAGATGAAGTTCCTTCTTTCAAAGTCTAATTGGAATTATGGGGATGATGAGTGAACACTTGGATTTTTGGCATGTTTTAAACATTAGCAGAGGTTTGAAAGAGACTGATCCAGAACCTACTTTCTCCTAGCTGATACATAATCATCTATCTCAGCTTTCTTTTTTTTTTTTTTAATATTTTTTAATTCTTTATTTATTTATTTTTTTATTTTACTTTACAATACTGTATTGGTTTTGCCATACATTGACATGAATCTGCCAAGGGTGTACATGAGTTCCCAATCCTGAGCCCCCCTCCCACCTCCCTTCCCATATCATCTCTCTGGGTCATCCCAATGCACCAGGCCCAGGCATCCTGTATCCTGCATTGAACCTAGACTGGCAGTTTGTTTCTTACATGATAGTATACATGCATCAATGCCATTCTCCCAAATCATCCCACCCTCTCCCTCTCCCACAGAGTCCAAAAGTCTACTCTATACATCTGTGTCTCTTTTGCTGTCTCACATACAGGGTTATCATTACCATCTTTCTAAATTCCATATATATGTGTTAGTATACTGTATTGGTGTTTTTCTTTCTGGCTTACTTCACTCTGTATAATCGTCTCCAGTTTCATCCACCTCATTAGAACTGATTCAAATGTATTCCTTCTAATGGCTGAGTAATACTCCATTGTGTATATGTACCACAGCTTTCTTATCCATTCGTCTGCTGATGGACATCTAGATTGCTTCCATGTCCTGACTATTATAAACAGTGCTGCGATGAATATTAGGGTACACATGTCTCTTTCAATTCTGGTTTCCTCAGTGTGTGCGCCCAAAAGTGGGATTGCTGGGTCATAAGGCAGTTCAATTTTCAGTTTTTTAAGGAATCTCCACACTGTTCTCCATAGTGGCTGCACTAGTTTGCATTCCCACCAACAGTGTAAGAGGGTTCCCTTTTCTCCACACCCTCTGAAGCATTTATCAGTTGTAGACTTTTGGATCACAGCCCTTCTGACTGGTGTGAAATGGTATCTCATTATGGTCTTGATTTGCATTTCTCTGATAATGAGTGATGTTGAGCATCTTTTCATGTGTTTGTTAGCCATCTGTATGTCTTCTTTGGAGAAATGTTTATTTAGTTCTTTGGCCCTTTTTTTGATTGTTCATTTATTTTTCTGGAATTGAGCTGCATAATTTGCTGATATATTTTTGAGATTAGTTGTTTGTCAGTTGCTTCATTTGCTATTATTTTCTCCCATTCAGAAGGCTGTCATTTCACCTTGTGTATAGTTTCCTTTGTTGTGCAGAAGCTTTTAATTTTAATTAGATCCCATTTGTTTATTTTTTCTTTTATTTCCAGTATTCTGCGATGTAGATCATAGAGGATCTTGCTGTGATTTATGTCAGAGAGTGTTTTGCCTATGTTCGCCTCTAGGAATTTTATAGTTTCTGGTCTTACATTTAGATCTTTAATCCATTTTGAGTTTATTTTTGTGTATGGTGTTAGGAAGTGATCTAGTTTCATTCTTTTACACGTGGTTGACCAGTTTTCCCAGCACCACTTGTTAAAGAGATTGTCTTTTCTCCATTGTATATTCTTTCCTCCTTTGTCGAAGATAAGGTGTCCATAGGTATGTGGATTTATCTCTGGGCTTTCTATTTTATTCCATTGATCTATATTTCTGTCCTTGTGCCAATGCCATACTGTCTTGATGACTGTGGCTTTGTAGTAGATCCTGAAGTCAGGCAGGTTGATTCCTCCAGTTCCATTCCTCTTTCTCAAGATTGCTTTGGCTGTTCGAGGTTTTTAGTATTTCCATACAAATTGTGAAATTATTTGTTCTAGCTCTATACTACCCAAAGCAATCGCAATCACAGATTCAATGCAATCTCTATCTCAGCTTTCAAAAGAGTTTGAGCATAACTTCCTAACCACAAAAGGTACCCAAACTGGGAAGCAAGGGATCTTTGAGACATTTGTGAATAAGCTAGGTGAATCCACTTTTACCTGTGCTAGAATGGGAACAATCCCTTGAGATGACAAGTGATGATGGCGTTAAAAGTATATTTGAGACAGCTCCAAATCGCCACACATTCTGGATTAAAATAAAGGCTGAATATCCTGAGACTGTCACAAAAACACTGAAGAGCCCGCTTCCATTTCCAACATCCTATCTTTGTAAAGCAGGGTTTTCTGCAGTGACAGCAACCTAAACAAACTTATGGAGTAGACTGGACCCAAGCAACGTACTTTGTGTGTCAGTGTCTCCCATCACTCCCAGATGGGACTCTCTAGTTGCAAGAAAACAAGTTCAGGGCTCCCACCGATTCTGCACTGTGGTGAGCTGTATAATGATTTCATTATATATCACAATGTAATAATAATAAAATAAAGCACACAATAAATGTAATACATTTGAGTCATCCCCAAACCATCCTGTCCCCTGGTCTGTGGAAAAAGTGTCTTCCACAAACCCAGGCCCTGGTGCCAAAATGTTTGGGGACTGCTGGTTTAGAAGCTCTGGATGGCTGGTTTTATGTTGGCTCTATTCTCTCTCAACTCAGTTGGGTCAAACGATTTTCCCTGAGACTACACTTGAGCTATTGTTGGAGTTTCTACAGCTTGGAAATATAAATCACATTTTCCTACTCCTACTCATTTTTCTGGCTTGCCCTGAATTCTGTGACTACTTCACCACTTTGATACCCACTGGAAAGGTCCTCAGCAACTAACTGTCACATAACCTCCTTGAAAGCAGATGGCAATTCTGGATTCCAGTTGTTTGCTACACACCCCACTGGACTGTTACCAAAAACAATTAAATGTGTGCCCTCCTTTCATATGTGAACTAGAACATATTTGGTTATTCTGGGATTTTATAGCATCAGTATTGTCTGTTATATGAACCCAAGCTTTCTTGTTGTCTTCTCATGTTAAGAAATGTCAATACGCTTGTCTCTAATGAAGCTATTTTCATCAAGAGCAATTTTGGTTCTATTCAGAAGTGAATTTATTTGGGGAGCAAAATGATGGGAAGCCTTCTACAATCAACTTGAGAACTTAGGTAAGGCTTCCTGGAAGAGGTGGTTCTTGAGTTTTCTGAAAGTTGAAAGGAAGTTAGCCAAGTGAAGAGGAGGGGAGAAGTTTCCAGAACAGAACAAAACTAGTGAAGTTGAAAAATAAAAGTCACAATTAGAAGAGGAATGCAAGCCACAAACTTCAATGTTTGGAATGATTAAATGGGTGCCATGACATGGTGGGAAGGGAAATAGACCACTATTCTGAGTTTCCTATCCAGGAAAAGGGAGTTGAAATCTATCCTTGAAAGTAATACAGAGCCACTCATGAGTTCTAAGCAACAAGGTGACATAGCCAGATTTCTGATTTCCTTTATAATATGAACATGGTGGCCTGTTAAGAAGGCAAATTATTATACTGGCACTCCCTGTACCTGTCTCAGTGTTAGAAAACAAAAGAATAAAGAAAGACAGCCTCATGCCATAGAATTATAGAATAAAATTCCTACCTACAATGGAAAGTCCATGCTGTGTATGATACAAAACCAGAAGCCAAGAGTTGCCAGCTAGAGGTAAATTCAGACCATAAATATTCTCTTCTACTGAATTTATTATCATCCCAAATTTATTTTTATACATTTCCTTAGTTCTTATACTTTTTTGCCTAGAATCACTCTCAACATTTTAACCACTTCTCTCCAGGAAGTATATAGAATGAGAGGATCGCAAACCATATCTGAACATGGTACCATCTGTTTCTGTTTTCCTAAAGCATTTCATAATAGTCTGGATCAGAAAGAACAGATACTTGCCAGAGCCTATGATATGAACTTTCACTAGGTGATTTTGTCTATTTCTGCTGAACTAATGTTAAAGCCAAAGCTTTTCTAGTGATTGGACAAAATGGCGTCATAAGCAACAGAACATTATGCCACAAAGACAGTTACACTAACAAATCAGAACTTTAAAACTGTACAGTTGCACTGTTTTTAAATGCAATATCTATTGTTGATTCTTCCATAGAAGAAAAAGACATTTTTCTATAGAAAAGACATTTTCTATAGAAGAAAAGACATTGTATAAGCTATTTTAAAAATGATATGATCAAGTACACCAGACTTATCCACTATATTTTCACTGACATTCAAGGAAATATAAAATTTAGGAAATAATTGTCTTTCTCAGGAAACATGGGTTAAAACTCTGATCTCAATGCAAAAATTAAAATTAGTCTTTAAAATACAAATGCTTAATTCCACTTCTGCTATACCTATCTTTCCACTTTTCACATCCTCAACATTACAGATGTCTTAAGATGTCCAAAAATGTAACACATCCTGGGAAAATCTCAGAAAAAAGAAAGAGAAATCATAATCACACATTTAAAAAAATATTACCCTATGAAAATTTCAAACTGGTTTGTTATTAAATTCCTTGTGTAGTGAAATTTGTCTACATTTTAAATGTATAGCTAACAAATTGAATTAGTAATATAAAATGAAACTATCAGTACTAAAATCATTTAAAGCTTAAATCTAACAATTGTACTTTATCTTATGCATCTGTTTCTTCAGAATAAGGATGAAACTAAAGTATTTATATACTGAACATTTTTCAGAATTAAACAAATTTACTATTTATAATAGAATTAGTACTGAAAAATAACTAAAATTGCTTATAAATATAACTGTTTATTGTTCTATAAATATCTACTACTGTTCACTTCTTAACTGATTGATTGATTCCCTGTAAAATATACAAAAGTTTTTGTTTAGGTATAAGAAAAAAATTTCAATCTCTAGAGAAAGACAGCAAAAAGAGATTGAATTAAAACCCTACAATAAAAATACAGGGTTTTATGTGACATAATAAAGGCAGGCATTATTTCATCAAGAATAGAAGATAATTCTTATAATTGAGTTAATTATCTAAACATTTGCTTTCACAAATATGCAATATCACACACATATGCACAAGTACACACAAACACAAAAGTTTATTTCTATGATTATTTGTCTATATAATTGTTAGAACAGTCTTCCCCTTAACTTAGCTGTGTCTATACATTTTCCTTTCCTTCAAATTTCTAATATGTCATAATACATAATCTTTTCACATTTATAATACAAATAACCCCAAATCACTTAAATTGCTGTCTTACATGTATATATTCTCAATAAATACTAACAATAAGATTTTTGTATTCAGTTGCTCAGTCATGTCCAACTTTTTGTGACCCCGTGAACTGAAGCAAGCCAGGCTTCCCTGTTTTTCATTATCTCCCAGAGCTTGCTCAAAGGTATATCCTTTGAGTCCATGATACCATCCAACCATCTCATTCTCTGTCACTCCCTTCTGCTTCTGCCCTCAATCTTTCCCAGCATCAGGGTCTTTTCCAATTAGTTGGCTCTTCTCATCAGGTAGCCAAAGTATTGGAGCTTCAACTTCAGCATCAGTTCTTCCAATGAATATTCAGGGTTAATTTTCTTGAAGAATGACTGGTTTGATCTCTTTGCTGTCCAAGGGACTCTCAAGAGACTTCTCCAGCACCACAGGTCAAAGCATCAATTCTTTGGTGCTCAGCCTTCTTTACGGTCAAACTCTCACACTAGTACCTACTGAAAAAGTGCTACTGGATAAACCATGACTTGGACTATATACAGACATTTGTTGATAAGATATTAAAAATAATATACATTAATATAATTTGATGAAAAGCAATACCATATAATACAAAGGTTTATAAAATAAAATTCAGGTCATAAATCAAATCTATTCAGTATGTTTTGTTTAATTTTACATTTATCCTCATTCTAAATTCATTTTTCCTCAGGCTTAATCTTTATTTTCAAATTCTTGGAGGATATGATATTGGGAGAAGGGGGCAACAGAGGATGAGATGGTTGGATGGCATCACCAACTCAATGAACATGAGTTTTAGCAGACTCTGGAAAATGTTAAAGGACAGGGAAGCCTGGCCTGCTGCAGTCCATGGGGTTGGAAAGAGTCAGACACAACTGAGCAACTGAATAAAAACAATGGTATTGTCCATGTAGTAATAACACCTTTTATTTGTAGCATTAAATTAAAAAGATAAATCAAGATAATACTTTAAGTTATTGAAATTGTTAAATGACAATGGAGGGAGAAGAAAAGAGCTCAATAGAAGGAACATACATGGGAAAAATCTTAACTGTTAAGTATATAGGAGAATTATAGGTGTTTTTAAAGTAGGAAAAACATAAAAGAGACTAAACAAACAGAAACAGAAGAGTAAACATTTAAAAGAAAAGTGTTAAATTAAAAATATTAAAAGTACTAATAGTATACTCAGCAACAGATATTTCATAGCTGTTAAACTTATTTGTCTAATTCAGTGTTTCTAAAAGCAAGAATTATATCTGTCACCAAAGAGCCTAGACATGAACATTTCTTGCCTTAGATCAAACCAATAAACAGAAATCTTTTAGTATTAGACTGGATGATATGCCACCTAAACACTGTAGGTGATCATAACACACATTAAACTTAGAGATTTCTTGGGATTGTGTACTTAGAAGTTATTTCAAGGACACTTAAGTTTGGATACCTATTATATCTGTGCCAGGCATTGTTGCTGGGACATATGAATGGGAAACACAATTGCATACATACATACGCACACACCTATGTCCTAGTGATGCTTACATTTTAGAAGAAAAGAATAATATACAGAAAGAAGATAGATAAAGCCATGGTGTGTTTGAGATCATCAAAACAGAATCAAATTAGACAGGCAATATGCTGGAGAAGAGAAACCATGGAAACACTGTGTGTAGCATGGTGTAATAAAAAACACTGAAAAATAAGACAGAAGAGGTGATCAGAGAGTGGGAGGAAATAAAAAAGATGGCCATGCCATAAGATAAAAAGGAGGAAAAGTTCAGACAAAACTGTCATATACTGGTCAATCTTACCAAAAGGTGTAGATAGGTCAAAGTAGACAAAGACTGAAAAAAATCATTGATAAGAGCAGAATATGAGAGATAGGGAATGATAATGCAGGTTAATGAGGAATTTGTTATTCTTAGAACCTTTTTAGCAAGTCATTCTACACAAGAGAGTAGCAAATTATACTTGAATGATGATAAGCACAGGTATGTTACAAAACTGGATCATGATATGGGAAAAATAAGTAAATACATGAATCAAATATTACTCCAAAGAAGAGATTTAAAAAGCTCAGTCAGTCAGTTCAGTCACTCAGTACTATCCGAATATTTGTGACCACATTGACTGCAAAACATCAGGCTTCCTTGTCCATCACCAACTCCTGGAGCTTACACAAACTCATGTTCATCAAGTTGGTGATGCCATCCAACCATCTCATCCTCTGCCCTTCTTTTCTCCTCCTGCCTTCAAATTTCCCAGCATCAAGGTATTTTCCAGTGAGTCAGTTGTTCACATCAGGTGGTCAAAGTATTGGAATTTCAGCTTCAGCATCAGTCCTTCCGTGAATATTGAGGACTGATTTCCTTTAGCACTGATTGGTTTGATCTCTTGGCAGTCCAAGGGACTCGCAAGAGTTTTCTCCAACACCACAGTTCAAAAGCATCAATTCTTTGCACTCAGCTTTCTTTATAGTCCAACCCTCACAACTATACATGACTACTGGGAAAATATAGCTTTGATCAGATGGACCATTGTTGGAAAACTATTGTCTCTGTTTTTTAATATGCCATCTAGGCTGTCATAGCTTTTCTTTCAAGGAGCAAGCATCTTTTAATTTCATGGCTGCAGTCACCATCTGCAGTGATTATGGAGCCCAAGAAAATAAAATCTGACACTGTTTCCACTGTTTCCCCATCTATTTGCCATGAAATGATGGGACCAGATGCCATGTTTTTACTTTTGTGAACATTGAGTTTTAAGGCAGCTTTTTCACTCTCCACTTTCACTTTCATCAAGAGGTTCTTTAGTTCTTCTTCACTTTCTACCATAAGTGCATATCTGAGGTTATTGATATTTCTCCAGACAATCTTGATTCCAGCTCTTCTTAATCCAGCATGGCATTTCACATGATGCAGTCTTCATATAAGTTACATAAGCAGGGTGTCAATATACAGCCTTGGCTACTTCTTTTCCAATTTGGAAACAGTCTGTTGTTTCATGACCAGCTCTAACTGTTGCTTCTTGACCTGCATACAGATTTCTCAGGAGGCAAGTCAGGTGGTCTGCTATTCCCATCTCTAAGAATTTTCCACAGTTTGTTGTGATCCACAAAGTCACAGGCTTTGGCATAATCAATAAAGTAGAAGTAGATGTTTTCTTGAAACTCTCTTGCTTTTTTGATGATCCAACGATGTTGGCAATTTGATCTCTGGTTCCTCTGCCTTTTCTAAATATAGTTTGGATATCTGGTAATTCACAGCTCACATACTGTTGAAGACTAGCTTGGAGAATTTTGAGCTTGAGATGAGTGCAATTGTGCGGTAGTTTGAACATTCTTTGGCATTGCCTTTCTTTGGAATTGGAGTGAAATATGACCTTTTCCAGTCCTGTGGTCACTACTGAGCTTTCTAAATTTGCTGGCATATTGAGTGAACTTTCACAGCATCTTCTTTGAGGATTTGAAATAGCAAGGCTAGAATTCCATCACTTTCACTAGCTTTGTTGGTAGTTATACTTCCTATGGCCCACTTGACTTAACATGCCAGGATGTCTGAGTGATCACACCATCGTGATTATATGGGTCATGAAGATCTTTTTTGTATAGTGCTTCTTGGGTATTCTTGTCCGTTCTTAATATCTTCTGCTTCTCTTAGGTCCGTACCATTTCTGTCCTTTTTTGAGCCCATCTTTGCATGAAATCTTCCTTTGGTATGTCTAATTTTCTTGAAGAGATCTTTAGTATTTCCTATTGTATTATTTTTCTCTATTTCTTTTCATTGATCAGTTAGGAAGGCTTTCTTATCTCTTCTTGCTATTCTTTGGAACTCTGCATTCAGATGGGTGTATCTTTCCTTTTCTAATTTGCCTTTCCCTTCTCTTCTTTTTTCAGCTATTTGTAAAGCCTCCTCAGACTACCATTTTGCTTCTTTACATTTCCTTTCTTTGGAGATGTTCTTAATCACTGCCTCCTGTACAATTTCAGGAACCTCTGTCCATAATTCTTCAAGCCTTCTGTCTATCAGAACTAACCCTTGAATCTATTTGTCACATCCACTGTATAATCACAAGGGATTTCATTTAGGTAATACCTGAATGGTCTAGTGGTTTTCCCTACTTTTTTCATTTAAGCCTGAATATTGGAAAAGTAAGTTCAAGATCTGAGCCACTTTTAGCTCCTGGTTTTATTTTTACTGATTGATTAGAACTTCTCCATCTTTGGTTGCAAAGAATAATATCAGTCGAATTTCAGTGTTGACCATCTGGGGATATCCATGTGTAGAATCTCCTCTTGTGTTGTTGGAAGAGGGTGCTTGCTATGACCAATGCATTCTCTTGGCAAAACTCTGTTAACCTTTGCCCTGATTCATTTCACACTCCAAGGCCAAATTTGCCTGTTACTTCAAGTATCTCTTGACTTCCTACTTTTGCATTCCAGTCCCCTATAATGAAAGGGATATCTTTTTTTCAGTGTTAGCTGTAGACGGTCTTGTAGGTCTTTAGAGAACTGTTCAACTTCAGCTTCACTAGCATTAATGGTTGGGGAATAGACTTGGATTGCTGTGATATTGGATGGTGTGCCTTGTAAACGAACAGATCATTCTGTACTTTTTGAGACAGCACCTAAGAACTGCATTTTGGAGTTTTTCGTTAACTCTGAGGACTACTCCATTTCTTCTAAGGGATTCTTGCCCACAGTAGTAGATATAATAGTCATCTGAGTTAAATTTACCCATTCCAATCTCTTTTAGTTCACTGATTCATAAAATGTTAATGTTCACTCTTGCCATCTCCTGCTTGACCACTTCCAATTTACCTTGATTCATGGACCTAACATTTCAGGTTCCTGTGCGATATTGTTCCTTACAGCAGACTTACTTCCACAACCTGTCACATAAACAACTGGGTGTTGGTTTTGCTTTGACTCTGTCTCTTCATTTTTTCTGGAGTTATTTCTCCACTTTCTCCAGTAGTGTTCTGGGCACCCACCAACCTGGAGAGTTCATCTTCCAGTGTCATATCTTTTTGCCTTTTCATACTGTTCTTTGGGTTCTCAAGGCAAGAATACTGAAGTGGTTTGCCATTCCCTTCTCCAGTGGACCACATTTTGTCAGAAATCTCCATCATGACCCATCCTTCTTGGGTGGCCACACATGGCATGGCTCATGGTTTCAATGAATTAGACACGGCTGTGGTCCATGTGATCAGTGTGATTAGTTTTCTGTCATTTTTATTTTCATTTTGTCTGCCCTCTGAAGGATAAGGATAATAGGCTTATGGAAGCTACCTGATGGGAGAGACTTACTGTGTGAAAAACTGGGTTTTATTCTTATGGGCAGCCCCATGCTCAGTTCAGTTAAGTCACTCAGTTGTGTCCGACTTTTTGCAACCCCATGCACTGCAGCACCCGTGGCTTCCCTGTCCATCACCAACTCCCAGAGTTTACTCAAACTCATGTCCACTGAGTCAGTGATGCAATCCAGTCATCTCATCCTCTGCCGACCCCTTCTACTCCAACTTTCGTTCTTTCCCAGCATCAGGGTCTTTTCCCAGTGAGTCAGCTCTTGGCATCAGTTGGTCAGAGTATTGGAGTTTCAGCTCCAGCATCAGTCCTTCCAATGAATATTCAGGACTGATTTCCTTTAGGATGGACTGGTTGGATTTCCTTCTGTCCAAGGGACTCTCAAGAGTCTTCTCCAACACCACAGTTCAAAAGCATTGATTCTTTGACCCTCAGCTTTCTTTATAGTTCAACTCTCACATTCTACATGACTACTGGAAAACCATAGCTTTGGCTAGATGGAACTTTGTTGGCAAAGTAATATTTCTGCTTGTTAATTAGCTGCCTAGGTTGATCATAGCTTTTCTTCCAACAAGCAAGCCTCTTTTAATTTCATGGCTGCAGTCACCATGCTCATGTTCAATAAATCTTTAATCCAATTTTCTGTTGATTGGCCAGGCTGTGTTCCCTCCTGTTATTTGACCTGAGACCAAATTATGGTGGAGGTAATGAAGATAATAGACACCTCCTTCAAAAAATTCTTTGCATGCACTGCTGCACTCAGTGCTGCTGACCTTGCAGCAGGCCACTGCCAATCTATGCCTCCACTGGAGACTCCTGGGCACTCACGGATAAGTTTGGGTCAATCTCTTGTGGGGTCACTGTCCTTTTCGTCTGGGTCCTGGTGTGCACAAGGTTCTGTTTGTGCCCTCCAAGAGTCTGTTTCCCCAGTTCTTTGTAAGTTCCAGTGGTTCTATGTTGGGGTTGATGGAGAACTCCTCCAAGTGGGCTTATGCCACAGGCAGGTCTGCTGCACCCAGAGCCCCTGCCCCTGTGGCAGTGCATTGCTGACTTGTACCTCCACAAGAGACACTCAAACACACAAAGGCGAGTCTCTGTCTCTGTCTCTGTCTCTCTCTCTCTCTCTCTCTCTTTTTTTTTTTTCTTTTCGGCAGCTTTTTAATGGCAGCTGTACCTAATTCAGAGACTATGCATGGGCAGAGACTCATCTGCACACCAGATTCCTTCTCTCAACACTATCATAACAGCGTTAAGCCAAAAATCTGGTAGAAAACTATGATTTGGATTTTAAAAGAACAACCTGAAAGTACTGTGAAACAGAGGGGAATAAGTATAATATTTATTCAAAAATATCATGTCAAATTGTTATCTTGTTCAATGCAGTTTTCAAAGAAAGAAGCATTCTATTAGAATTTAAATTAAATGGTAGATATCTGCTTTGCCTTCTAATATAATTATGAAATAAAATAAGCTATAATAAACATGAAAAACAAAATGAGATGAATAGACACTAAATACAGGACTTCTGTCTGTCTCAGTAGATTACTCATCTCATCTCCTCCTTGAAATTATTGCATTTTTCAACACATTCCCAATATTCTTTGATGCCTGATAATTTTCTCCCACTCACTCAGGATTCAACTGAAATAGCCCCTTCTATGATGAGATTACTCTCACTAATTTTATGTCTCTCCAAGTTTGTTCTAAGTTCACCTTGTTTTATTTTATTCTTTCATATTTTATTATTGTGTTTATTATCCACCACCCCTAAGTAGAATGTTGACTTTTAGAGAGCAATTAATTGAGAGCTCCTGTTGCTTCACATTTTTACCAGCATTTGGTTTTGTCAATGTTCTGGATTTTGGCTTTTCTAATAGTTGGAGGCCACCATTAACCCTACAATAGTGCTGCCAGAGCTTAAACAGGCCTGGGGAAACAGACTCTTGGTGGGCACAAATAAAACCTTGTGTGTGCACCAGGACTCAGGAGAAAGGAGCAGTGATCCCACAAGAGACTGACCCAGACTTGCCGTGAATGTCCAGAAAATGTGTAGGTCAGCAGTGGCCTGGTGCAGGGTTGAGGGCCTTGGGTACAGCCGTGCATGCACAGAACCTTTTGAAGGAGGTTGCCATTATCTTCCTTACCTTTATCAGAGTATTGACTCAGGTCAAATAACAGGGAGGGAACACAGCCCCACCCATCAAAAGAAAATTAGGTTAAAGATTTACTGAGCATGGCCCCATCCATCAGAACAAGACCCAGTTTCCCCCACAGTCAGGCTCTCTCATCAAGAAGCTTCCATAAACCTCTTATGCTTATCCATCAAAAGGCACAGAGACTGAAAACCACAACCAAAGAAACCTAATCAAACTGATCACATGGACCACAGTCTTGTCTAATTCAATGAAACCATGAGCTGTGTAGGGCCACCCAAGACAGACAGGTAATGGTGGAGAGTTCTGACAAAATGTGGTCCCCTGGAGAAGGGAATGGTAAACCATTTCAGTATTCTTGCCTTGAGAACCACATGAACAGTAAGAAAAGGCAAAAAGATAGGATGCTAGAAGTTAAATTCCCCAGGTCGGTAGATGCCCAATATGTCACTGGGAAGAATGGAGAAATAACTCCAGAAAAAATGAAGAGATGGATCCAAAGCAAAACCAACACCCAGCTGTGGGTGTGACTGGTAATGGATGTAAGGCCAATGCTTTAAAGAACAATATTGATGGAATGTTAGGTTCATGAATCAGTGTATATTGAATGTGGTCAAACAGGAGATGGCAAGAGTGAGTATCGACATTTTAGGAATCAGTGAAATAAAACAGACTGGATTGGGAAATCTAACTCAGATGACCATTATATCTACTACTGTGGGCAAGAGTCCCTTAGAAGAAATGGAGTAGCCCTCATAGTCAACAAAAGAGTCTGAGATGCAGTACTTGCATACAATCTCAAAAATGACAGAATGATCTCTGTTCGTTTCCTATCACACTAATCCAAAACTTTCACTATCACAGTAACCCAAATCTAGGCTCCAACCAGTAAAGCTGAAGAAGCTGAAGTTGAACTGTTCTATGAAGACCTTCTAGCACTAATACTTAAAAAAAAATATCCTTTTCATTATACATGACTGGAATTCAAAATTAGGAAGTCAAAAAATACCTGGAGTAACAGGCAAATATAGAATTGGAGTATAGAAAGAAGCAAATCAAATGCTGAAAAAATTGGAATATAGAAAGAAGCAAGTCAAAGGCTAAAAAAAATTGGAGTATAGAAAGAAGCAAGTCAAAGGCTAACAGAGTTTAGCCAAGAGAATGCACTGGTCATAGCAAACACCCTCTTCCAAAAACACAAGAGAAGACTACACATGGATATGAGCAGATGGTCAACAAGGAAATTAGATTTTTTATATCCTTTGCAGCCAAAGATGGAGAAGCACTATACAGCTAGCACAAATAAGACTGAGAGCTGACTTTGGCTCAGATCATGAATTCCAAATTGCCAAATTCAGACTTAAATTGAAGAAAGTAGGGAAAACCACTAGACCATTCATGTATGACCTAAATCAAATCCCTTATGATTATACAATGGAAGTGACAAATATATTCAAAGGATTAGATCTGATATAATGTGCCTGAGAAACTATGGACAGTGGTTTCTAACATTGTACAAGATGCAGTGATCAAGACCATCCTCAATAAAAAGAAGTGCATAAAAGAAAAATGGTTCCCTGAGGAGGCCTTACAAATAGCTGAAAAAAGAAGAGAAGGGAAAGGGAAATTAGAAAAGAGAAGATACACCCATCTGAATGCAGATTTCCAAAGAATAGCAAGGAGAGATAAGATAACCTTCAGTGATCAATGCAAAGAAATAGAGGAAAACAATAGAATGGAAAACACCAGAGGTCTCTTCAAGACAATTAGAGATACCAAGGGAACATTTCATGCAAAGATGGACCCAATAAAGGATAGAAGTGGTATGGGCCTAACAGAACCAAAGATATTAAGAAGACCTGGCAAGAATACCCAGAAGCACTATACAGAAAAGATCTGCACAACCTAGATAAGCATGATGGTGTGATCACTCACCTAGAGCAAGACATCTTTGAATGTGAAGTCATGGGCCTTAGGAAGCATCATTATGAACAAAGCTAGTGATGGTAATGGATTTTCAGCTGGGCTATTTCAAATCCTCTAAGATGATGGTGTCAAGTGATGCACTCAATATGTCAGCATATTTGGAAAACTCAGGAGTGGCTACAGGACTGGAAAAGGTCAGTTTTCATTCCAATCCCAAAGAAAGGCAATGTCACAGAATGTTCAAACTACAACACAATTGCACTCATTTCACATGCTAGTAAAGTAATGCTCAAAATTCTCCAAGATAGGCTTCAACAATACGTGAACTGTGAACCTCCAAATGTTCAAGCTGGATTTAGAAAAGGCAAAGGAACCAAAGATCAAATTGACAACATCCACTGCAACAACCACTTCTGCTTATTGACTACACCTATGCTTTAGACTGTGTGGGTCATATAAAACTGTGGAAAAATTTTAAGGAGATGGGGATACCAGAACACATTGCTTGCCTCATGGGAAATCTGTATTCAGGTCAATAAGCAACAGTTAAAGCTGGACATGGAACAATAGACTGGTCCAAATTGGGAAAGGAGTAGTCAAGGCTATGTATTGTCAACCTGCTTATGTAACTTATATTAAGACTACATCATGTGAAATGCCAGGCTTGATGAAGCACAAGCTGGAATCAAGAATTTTGGGAGAAATATCAATAACCTCCCATATGCAGGTGACACCATCCTTATGGCAGAAAGCAAAGAAGAACTAAAGAGCCTCTTGATGAGTGAAAGTGGAGAGTGAAAAAGTTTAAAACTCAACATTCAGAAAACTAAGATCATGGCATCCTTTCCCGTCACTTCATGGCAAATAGATGGGGAAAGAATGGAAACAGTGACAGACTTTATTTATTTATTTTTTTGGGGGTGGGGGGAGATGCTTCAAAATCACTGAAGATGGTGACTACAGCCCTATAATTAAAAGGCACTTTCTCCTTAGAAGAAAAGCTATGCCCAACCTAGACAGCATATTAAAAAGTGGAGACCTTACTTTGCCAACAAACATCTCTAGCCAAAGCAAAGCTCTGTTTTTTCCAGTATTCATGTATGGATGTGAGAGGTGGACTATAAAGAAATCTGAGCACTAAATAATTGACACTTTTGAACTGTGGTGTTGGAGAAGACTCTTGAGAGGCCCTTGGACTGCAAGGAGACCAAACCAGTCAATCCTAAGGGAATTCAATCATTGAATATTCATTGAAAAGAGTGATGCTAAAGCTGAAGCTCCAATACTTTGGCCACCTGATGCAAAGAACTGACTCATTGGAAAAGACCCTGATGCCTGGAAAGATTGAAAGTGGGAGCAGAAAGGGACGGCAGAGGATGAGATGGCTGAAATGTATCACCTACTCGATGGACATGAGTTTGAGCAAGACCTGGAAGTTGCTGATGGACAGGGAAGCCTGGCATAGTGCAGAACGTGGGGTCACAAAGATTCAGACACAAGTGAGTGACTGAAGTGAACTGAACTGAGAGTTTTATAGTGGTATATCACTGTTATTTTTATTCTATATTCCCCTAACCCATAATGTAGAACACTTTTTCATACATAACTATTTTTAAATGTACTTTTTATATAATTGGTTTGAATAAGTCAAAAATTCTCCTTTTGTACCTGAGCTTCTTGATCTTCATGAGCTGACTTGATCTCATTATTATCAATTGATAAAATCTTTAATTCTAAATTTATCTTCCTCATTACCTTCTTATAGATAAGAGCCATTTTCTCTAATACTGTAATATTTTATTGCAATTCAATTAGGAAATGTTTTTAAAACATGGACTTAATGAGAAAGATCTTTTTTTTTTTTGGATTGCCTTTCTAACTCTTAAGAAGAAGTGATGTTTGTAAAAGTTAAGTGAAAGAAAATATTTTAATGCGTAATGTAGTTTCTGACATGGAGTGTGTGACCATTGAGTGGAAACTTTTATACTTAGCATAGCTGTCACATCCCTCATCATCATGACTTCCAACATTTCCATCATCACAATGGGGTTTTTACAGTTCCAAATTTTAACTTGCTAAAAAGTTTCCTACCACAGTCTGGCCCCACTTCTTATATCATTGAGCTAAGGGTTTCATCTTTATTAAGACATGTCATATGTCTTCAGATTCTGTGCCTTGTTCTCACATGAATCAGAATTCTGTCACGGTGTCCAATGTGATAAGCCTTGACAGCCTCTGTGTTGCTCCTGATTCTTCTGATAGAGAAAGATCGCCTGCATGCCTATTAGCCATTCCAGCTATCCATCTAACCCTCACAAAGCTACAGGTGACTTAAAACTGTCACTCATTCTTTGAGTGTTAAAGATTTTCCACTGCTGCCTGGGAATCCTCATCAGTGTCCATCTGTTTCAGAAAATTCAGATTTATGTTCCACTGATGGAGCCTTGGGCTTCCCTGGAAGCTCAGCTGGTAAAGAATCAGCCCTCAATGCAGGAGACCCAGGTCTGTTGTCTGGGTCAGGAAACTCTCTTGCAGATAGGATAAGCTACCCACTCCGGTATTCTTGGGCTTCCTTGGTGGCTCAGACAGTAAAGAATCTGACTGAAAACCAGGAGACCTGGGTTCGAACCTTGGGTTGGAAAGATCTGCTGAAGGAGGGCATAGCAAGAAGAATCCCCATGGGCAGAGGAGACTGCTGGTCTGCAGTCCGTGGGGTTGCAAAGAGTTGGACACAACTGAGAGACTAAGCACACAGAGAGATTTTCTTTATTTCAGAAAGAGTTACTTAGCTGTTCTGTTTTTTCAACTCTATAACCAAAACCATGTTTCAAAGCAAACTTAGAAGGACACAGAATAATGTTCCCTACATTTCTCCTGGATTTGGGCTCAAATCTCATTTTCATAATTTATTAGCTGTACAATTTTGTGCATTTACTCTCTTCTACTTTTCTCTGATATCTGTAAAAAGCAGATATGATGTTTTCTATCTTCAAAGTTTGTGGCAAGGATTAACTGAATTTTTAGTGCTAAATTGCCCCAGTTGTGTCTGACTCTTTGCCTCCCCATGGACTGTAGCCCAACCAGGCTCCTTGTCCATGCTATTTTCCAGGTAATACTGGAGTGTGTTGCCATGCCCTCCTCCAGTGGATCTTCCTGACACAGGGATCCAACCCACATCTCTTATGTCTCCTGAATTGGTAGGTGAGCTCTTTACCACTAGAGCTACCTGTGAAGCCCAATAAATCTGAAAGATCTTGTCAAATAATTAGAACAGGAAAGAAGAAACAAGCATATCTTCTCTGGACTCTGGCTGGAACCAGGAAATATTTGCAACAGCTTTTCACCTTTTTAACTTTACTTCCTCACTTCCCCCTCTTTGTTGCATGAAAGAAATGCTTCCAAACCCAGGAAAGATGGTTCTTTGGGAACTTAGACAACTGTCTTGTTAATCTGGTGGCTTTCCCACTAAAGTATCTATTCCTTGCCCCCAACAACTTGTCTTTCAATTTACTGGCCTGTTGTGCAGTGAGCAGAACAAGCTTGAACTCAGTAACACTTTCTCACTCTTATAAAACCAGCCTGTAGCAATTTGTCAGCAATATTAGTGTTCTTAGCAGTTAATTGCCTCATTGTCTCCTGCTCCAGGTAATTTGATCTCTGACTATAATTCTCTGGATTTGCCTATCTCTCCAAATTTTAGGGTGCAGTTTCCCTGAAATTTCAATTTTCTTATTGATCCAAGAAAAGTCACTGATTTGCAGATTATTTTATTATTTGTTCTTGAAAAAAAGTGGAGTAATAACATATAAGCTCTTTAAATATTGGAGCTGAAACTAGAAGTTCTCTGTCATCTTTGTAAGTGGTATTTAAACATTATCTGGAAGTGATTTCTAAAAAGACAATTTTTTAGAAGCAGTTTTAGGTTTACAGCAAAATTCAAAGGAAGTTATAGAAATTTTACCTATATCCTCTCTTCCGTCAAAACAAGTATAGTCTCACCTATTATCAACATCCCTCACCAGGGTGGGACATTTGCTAAAATTGATAAACCTACATTGACACATCATAATCACCAAAATTTTGATGGTTAATGTTTACTCTTGTATATTCTGTGGATTTTTGAGAGATATAGAATGAAATGTATGCACCCTTGTGATATCATATGGAATATTTTCACTGCCCTTAAAATCCCCATACTCTAACTATTTATCACTCTCCCTATTACTTGCAAGTCTTTTATAAATAAATTTTCATACTGTGGTCCTATAATTCAGCAATAATCATAAAAACAGGCATTAAAGTATTCCATTTCTGAAATGCTTCAATTTATGCATCAGTTTATTTGCTGATTTATCACTTATTTAAATTCATTTTACTTAAAAAATAATGCTCCAATCATTTAGTTTTCTGATGAATATTTTCATAAAGTATTTGTCCATTCTCATTATACAGTCATCAGAAAAGTATATTTGTCATCCTAGGCCTTTTTTTTCTAACTTAGTAAAAGTAAATTAAAAAAAAAAAATAAGTCAGTCCCACAAATATCCTTCTAGCAAGGGTTGTACATATTTGTCTTGTTCAGATATTTTTCAAATAAAATGAAACAATTGAGGAAAACATGTTTGGATAACAGCTGCTTTCTTCAACTTGTATAGTTTGAAACAAATTGTATGCTAGAGTATTTCCCATTAATTATTCCCATTGTGTGTAAATTATTCTGAATACCCAATGCATTTTATTTTACACTCTCTCATTAAAACCAAGCAGCCAAAGTTTGTGGGCCATCATTTTCTATACTACATTTAATATGCAAACTAATTTTGAAAGGCATGAGACACCTGCACTACAGTTTTCATAAGAATTTGCATAATAAATATAGTACAGACTCAAAGCTTGCCTTGTAGAGGACAATGATAGATGTGTAAGCAGTTTTATGTGAGAGTCCTGAATAACAAAATTTGCTTTAGAGTTGAATTTCAGGGTTGAGGTAGGACAAGCAATCTATTATAGGATAAACATTTTATGTAAGCAAACATCTTATATTAAAGCACCCAAGGTTTATTCTCAATGCAAACTGGGAACCACTTTTCTTCTATCAACAAATCTTTAGATTCTCTCTTTGAATATGTGTCTGGCTCAAGCCTGAAGATAAGAGCATGTAGCCTCTGTTCAACATGGCAAGAGAAAGATCATTAGATTCTGATATAGTACTTTTTCTCCCGTTTAGTTTGTTGATTATGTTTGCCTTTATTAATCTCCCTGAAAATTGTATCAGATGGTTTTGTGTGTATATGATTTTGATGGACATAAATATTAATAAATGAATAACAAAATGTAACTTTATCAATAGGAAAATAATCCAGTCTATAAACTTAAACAAACTTAACTTTTTGGAATAGTTCAGGAGAAAACTTTTTCTCAAAAGAGATTTGTAAAATGATTGGCTTGTAATCCAGAGATATGTTAACTCCATTTCTATAAGCACTGAATACCTGAAATAAATTATAAATAATGCCCTACATCTGACTAATGGTAATCCTAGGTAAATTATAAATTATAAGCCAGAATAACGCTTGAGAAAACATTCTCTTTCCCAGAATAATGCCTGCATATAATATAATCTATTGATGTATTATAATTGAAGAGTCATCACAAAACAGAAGTCTATTTCCACTAGATATCTCTTAGAACCTCCAAAAATAAAATGCCCAACAAGAATACCACAATGGTCAGAAGAAGAAAAATGAAAGGATATTATTTTATGGTTCTTACTTGATGGCAGATTGTGATGAGTCAGAGATCCATACTATCAGCTCTAAAGAAAAAAAGAGCAAAGAGCTTGTATGATTTCTTTTTAGAATTCACATATAAGCAATATAATACCATATTTCTCTTTCTCTGTCTGATTTACTTCACTCCGTATGACAATATCTAGGTTCATTTATGTTGCTGCAAATGACATTATTTTATTGACTTTCACTCAGCTACTTTAATCAGAGCAGTACTTGCCTTAAAAATTCCATAATAACTGAACTCTTAGATTTAGAGTATGCTGATTAGACTAATTCTTTAATATTTTTCTTTTGGTATTTTCTTTTTCCCATGTAAATAAAAGCACTAGTAAGAAATGTAGCAACCAAACAGTAAGTAAATAACTTAAAGATCTAAATAATTTTTCTATAGTGAATTTCAAATATTGAAATGATGACAATGCAAGAGCCTTTCATGTCTGTTATTAATATTTAATCATTTCAGAATCTTTGTTTTTATCCACCAGTCATCAAATGAGGAAATGAACACTATCTGTAAGATCATGACACAATATTGGAGCCATTTTCATTGTACCTTCATGACTACACAGTATAGCAAAGATTATGCTAAGTAAGGTAAAAAATATGCTAAGTAAGGTAAAATATACCATAAATATAATACTCATTTTAAATAAATAAAGATATTATATTGAAATAGTGATAAATATCAAATCATTTCAGATCAGTTCAATTGCTCTGTCATGCCTGACTATTTGCAATCCCATGGACTGTAGCACTCCAGGCTTCCTTGTCTATCAACTCGCAGAGATTGCTCAAACTCAAGTCCATCAGGTACGTAATACATTTCATCCTCTATCATCCCCTTCTCCTTCTGCCTTCAATCTTTCCCAGCATCAGGGCCTTCTCCAGTGAGTCCATTATCTGCATCAGGTGGCCAAAGTATTGGAGTTTCAGTTTCAGCATCAGTCCTTCCAATGAATATTCAAGGACTGATTTCCTTTAGGATTGACTGGTTTGGTCTCCTTGAAGTCCAAGGGCCTCTCAAGTCTTCTCCAAAACCAGAGTTCAAAATCATCAATTTTTCAGGTCTCAGCTTTCTTTATAGTTTAACCCTCACATCCATACATGACTACTGGAAAAACCATAGGTTTGACTAGATGGACCATTGTTGGTAAAGCAATGTCTCTGCTTTTTGATATGCTGTGTAGGTTGGGCATAGCTTTTCTTCCAAGGAGCAACCATATTTGGATATCATGATTGCACTCACCATCTGCAGTGATATTGGAGTCCAAGAATATTTAATCCATCACTGTTTCCAAAGATTCCCCATCTTTTGCCATGAACTGATGGGACCAGATGTCATGATCTTAGTTTTCTAAGTGCTGAGTTTTAGACCAGCTTTTTCTCTCTCCTCTTTCACTTTCATGAAGAGGCTCTTAAGTTTCTCTTCACTTTTTGTCATAAGGGTGTTGTCATCTGAGTATGTGAGACTGTTTATCTTTTTCCTGGCTATCTTGATTCCAGCTAATGCTTCATCCAGCTGAGAATTTCACATGATGTATTCTGCATATAAGTTCAATAATCAAGGTGACAATATATAGCCTTGACTACTCCTTTCCTGATACAGAACCAGTCTGTTGCTACGTATCCAGTTCTAACTGTTGCTTCTTGAGCTGCATAGATTTTTCACAAGGTAGTAGGGTGGTATTCCCATATCATTAAGCATTTTCCACAGTTTATTCTGATCCACACAGTCAAAGGAATAGGCGTAGTCAATAGAAAAGTAGATGTTTTTCTGTAATTCTCATGCTTTTTGATGATCCAGTAGATGTTGGAAATTTTAATTCTGGTTCCTCTGCCTTTTCTAAATCCAGCTTGAACATCTGGAAGTTCTCAGTTCACCTACTGTTGAAGCCTGGCTTGAATTTTGAACATTGCTTTGCTAGCATGTGAGATGAGTGCAATTGTGCAGTTGTTCGAACATTCTTTGGCATTGTCTTTCTTTGGCACTGAAATAAAAACTGACATTTACCAGTCCTGTGGCCAAGCTGAGTTTTTCCAATTTCCTGGCATATTGAATGCAGCACTTTCACAGCATCTTTTAGGATTTGAAGTAGCTCAGCTGGAATTCCATCAGCTCCACTAGCTTTGCTTGCAATGATGCTTCCTAAGGCCCGCTTGACTTCACATTCCAGGATGTCTGGCTCTATGTGAGTGATCACACCACTGTGATTATCTGGGTCATGAAAATCTTTTTTGTATAGTTCTTCTGTTTATTCTTGCCACATTTTCTTAACATCTTTTGCCTCTGTTTGGTCCATAAAATTTCTGTCCTTTATTGTCTGATTTTGGCATGAAATGTTCCCTTGGAATCTCTAATTTCCTTGAGGAGATCTCGATTCTTTCTCATCCTATTGTTTTCCTCTATTTCTTTACATTGTTCACTAAGGAAGTCTTTCTTATCTCTCCTTGCTCTTTGGAGCTCTGCAATCAGATGGGTATATCTTTCCTTTTCTCCTTTGCCTTTCCCTTCTCCTTTTTTCTCAGCTATCTTTACAACCTTGTCAGACAACCGTTTTGCCTTTTTGCATTTCTTTTTCTTGGGGATGGTCTTGATCACTGCGTCCTGTACAATGTCACAAACTACCATCCATAGTTCTTCAGGCACTCTGTCTATTACATCTAATCCCTTGAATCTGTTTGTCACTTCCACTGTATAATCATAAGGGATTTGATTTGGGGCATACCTGAATGGTTTAGTGGTTTTCCTTACTTTCTTCAATTTAAGTCTGTATTTGGCAATAAGGAGGTAATGATCTGAGCCACAGTCACCTCCCAGTCTTGTTTTGCTGACTGTATAGAGTTTCTCCATCTTTGGCTGCAAAGAATATAATCAATCTGATTTCAATATTGACCATCTGGTGATGTCCATGTGTAGAGTTATGTCTTATGTTGTTGGGATAGTGTGTTTGCTATATCCAGTGCATTCTCTTGGCAAAACTCTTTAAGCCTTTGCCCTGCTTCATTTTAATGGAGGATAATATGGGAATATAGTTATTTTCAAACTTATTTGTATGTCTGAACAATTGTATTAGAATATCAAGTTTCTCTACTGTAGTTTGGCACTGAATCTAATAGTTTGTATATTTGGGTTAGTGAGTGGTAACTCTCATGGTAGTTATTGCATCAAATAATCATTAACCCATCACCTAGGATATCCTATTACTATTTGCATAAAATTGAAATGTCATGCCCTTTTGCACAAAAAAAGAGCTTGCATCAGATTGTCCTATATCCCAAAGCATCCAATACTACTACTGTCATGCACCCTGTATATTGGCTTTTTTTTTTTTTTTTGTAGTAGCTTATTGCATCTTTAACATCTTGAACTTTGTAGAATTTCTATCTAAAAATGGCCAACTCTTTGTGACCCCACGGACTGCAGTGTGCCACTCCTTCACCATCTCCTGGAGTTTCCTCAAATTCATATCTATTGAGTCAGTGATACTTCTTACATTACCTTATTCTATTTTATCTAAATCACTCATCTTCACTTCAATAGTATTTTTTTAAGAAAGATATTTTTACTCACCAGAGAGAAAGCAGCCAAAGAATGAGGTTTCACATACATTTACCACACATGTAAAAATGGTGCTTAGTATATAGTAGATATTCAATAAATGTTTGGTTAAGTAATTCTTAGCTATAATGTCTAACATTTTAAGATTTTAAAAGTTTATATGAATTTATTAAATTTGTAATATTAATTCAATTTTTATAGTTTGGGATTTTTTTTCAAGCCCTGGAAATATATATAAAAAATAAGTATTAAAAATATATCAAAAGAACTGTTTCACTCATAGACCACTATGCTTGAAATATTCTGATATCTTTCTGGAAAAAATAATCATCATGTAGTCATGCCCACATACTTTGTAGTTTAAAGTAGACCAAAAAAAAGATTCCCTACCTTGAAGCATCTACAAAGCAAATTAGGATATATTAATTATGCCTACAATATATTATGTGCAAATAGGCTGAAAGCCAGTTGACTTTTATTCTAATAAAAAAGTAGTCTCAAGTCTATGAAAATTAGTTATAAAGATGAATATCACTAAAATTCTTGAAGATAGTTATTAGCTAGGAATCTTTAGAAAATAGAATAAAAATTCACTTTAAAATTTCAGCTAAAGAATATTAGTAATAAAAAATGTGGATGAAATTTATGTTCAAAAAGTTTTAATCCAAACATGCCAGGTAAAACTTACATACATAAAACATAAATATGTTTGCATACATGGCCATTCTTTAAAAAATCTGAGTGCAATACACAGTGCTTTGCTATGTTATGTTCATATACTCAACATGTAAAATAATTTTCAATATATTGCAATGAAGTAATTTATTGAAACTGAAAGTATATCTGTATCAGAAATAATGGAATTTTAAACAGAAACTAGGAGGCCTGAATAACCTGAATGTGTAATATGATAGAACAAACCCTATTCCATGGTGGATCTATTTCTTTCACTTTAACCTGTGTGCTCTTCTGTTGCCACTGTTTAGCCATACTATCTCTGCATCTTCTGTAAAAGAATGCTTCTATAGCTTGAAACACACAGGATAGCCCATTTTCTAGACTCTTACCTGTATAGGTATAACACTCTTCCATTCATATAGAGACAAAAAACTGCAGAATAGAATAACATTTAACATGCTGGAAGTTTACAGGAACACCATGACCTGAACTAAGTGGACAGATGCAAGAACAAAGGATTCTGACACCAAGAAATTTATAGCAACCAAACACACCTCCTTCCCTTTTAGGATTAAAATAAGCTGAATTTTAAGTTGGTAATGATGGTTCTTTACCATGTATGGATATGAGAGTTGGACTATAAAGAAGACTGAGCACCAAAGCATTGATGCTTTTGAACTGTGGTGTTGGAAAAGTCTCTTGAGAATCTCTTTCACTTCAAGGAGATCCAACCAGTCCATCCTAAAGGAGACCAGTCCTGAGTGTTCATTGGAAGGACTGATGCTGAAGCTGAAGCTCCAATACTTTGGCCACCTGATGAGAAGAACCGACTCACTGGAAAAGACCCTGATGCTGGGAAAGATTGAAGGCGAGGGGAGAATTGGATGACAGATGTTGAGATGATTGGATCGCATCACCGACTCAATGGACTTGGGTTTGGGTGGACTCTGGGAGAAGGTGATGGAGAAGGAGGCCTGATGTGCTGGGGTCGCAAAGAGTCAAACGTGACTGAGAGACTGAACTGAACTGAAAGATTGTTCTCTAAGACATTAGTCTGTGTTTCTGGCTGCTGGTTTTCTGAATATAGATGTTATTCCTTGCTCCAACAACCCTTCTCCCAATTTGTTGGTCTGTCCTTTAGTAAGCAGAATGATTTTGGACTCAGTAACAGATGTGCTGAAGATCTATGTGTGTGTGCATACTAAGTTGTTTCAGTTGTGTCCAACTCTTTGTGAACCCATGGACGATAGCCCACAAGGGTCCTCTGTCCTTAGGATTCTCCAGACAAGAATACTAAAGTGGGTTCCCCTTCCCTCCTAAAAGGGATCTTCCCAACCCAGAGATTGGACCTGCCACTCAGATCAGCATTTGCAGATGAGTCCTTTTTATTCATTTATTTATTTTAATTGGAGGCTAATTACTTTACAATATTGTAGTGGTTTTTTACCATACATTGACATGAATCAGCCACGGATGTACATGTGTTCCCCATCCTGAACCCCACCTCCCAATGCCCTCCCCATCCCATCCCCCTGGGTCATCCCTGTGCACCAGCCTGAGCACCCTGTCTCATCCATTGAGCCAAGACTGGCAACACGCTTCACATATGATAATATACATGTCTCAGTGCTATTCCTTCATGTCATCCCACCCTCACCCTCTCCCACAGAGTCCAATAGACTGTTCTATATATCTGTCTCCTTCACTGCCCTGCATATAGGGTTATCATTACCATCTTTCTAAATTCCATGTATATGTGTTAGTATACTGTATTGGTGTTTTTCTTTCTAACTTACTTCACTCTGTATAATAGGCTACAGTTTCATCCATCTCATTTGAAATGATTCAAATGTATTCTTTTTAATGGTTGAGTAATATTCCATTGTGTATATGTACCACAGCTTTCTTATCCATTCGTCTGCTGATGGACATCTAGGTTGCTTCCATATCCTGGCTATTGTAAACAGTGCTGTGATGAACATTGAGGTACACGTGTCTCTTTCAATTCTGGTTTCCTTGGTGTGTATGCCCAGCAGTGGGATTGCTAGGTCATAAGGCAGTACTATTGCCAGTTTTTTAAGGAATGTCCATACTGTATTAGTGGAGATTCCTTAAAAATGTACATAGTGGCCGTACTAGTTTTCATTCCCACCAACTGTGTAAGAGGGTTCCCTTTTCTCCACATCCTCTCCACCATTTATTGCTTGTAGATTTTTGGATAGCAGCCATTCTGACCAGCATGAAATGGTACCTCATTGTGGTTTTGATTTGAATTTTGCTGATAATGAGTGACGTTGAGCATCTTTTCATGTGTGTGTTAGCCATCTGTATGTCTCCCTTGGAGAAATATCCGTTTAGTTCTTTGGCCCATTTTTTGACTGGGTCATTTATTTTTCTGGAATAGAGTGGCAGGTGTTGCTTGTATATTTTTCAGACTACTTCTTGATCAGTTGCTTCATTTGCTATTATTTTCTCCCATTCTGAAGCAATTTCACAATGCTTATAGTTCCCTTCATTGTGCAAAAGCTTTTAAGTTTAATTAGGTCCCATTTGCTTATTTTTGCTTTTATTTCCAATATTCTGGGAGGTGGGTCATAGAGGAGCCTGCTGTGATGTATGTCAGAGAGTGTTTTGCCTATGTTATTTTCTAGGAGTCTTATAGTTTTTGGTCTTAGGTTTAGATCATTAATCCACTCTGAGTTTATTTTTGTGTATGATGTTGCATAGTGTTCTAGTTTCATTCCTTTAAAAGTGGTTGACCAGTTTTCCCAGCACCGCTTGTTAAAGAGATTGTCTTTAATCCATTGTATATTCTTGCCTCCTTTGCCAAAGATAACATGTTCATAGGTGCATGGATTTATCTCTGGGCTTTCTATTTTGTTTCATTGATCTATATTTGTGTCTTTGTGCCAGTACCATACTGTCTTGATGACTGTAGCTTTGTAGTATAGCCTGAAGTCGGGCAGGTTGATTCCTCCAGTTCTATTCTTCTTTCTCAAGATTGCTTTTGCTATTTGAGTTTTTTTTTTTTTTTTGTATTTCCATACAAACTGTGAAATTATTTGTTCTAGTTCTGTGAAAAATACCATTGGTAGCTTGATAGGGGTTGCATTGAATCTATAGATTGCTTTGGATAATATATTCATTTTCATTATATTGATTCTTCCAATCCATGAACGTGGTATATTTCTCCATTTATTAGTTTCCTCTTTGATTTCTTTCACCAGTGTTTTATAGTTTTCTATATATAGGTCTTTTGTTTCTTTAGGTAGATATATTCCTAAGTGTTTTATTCTTTTTGTTGCAATGGTGAATGGAATTGTTTCCTTAATTTCTCTTTCTATTTTCTCATTGTTAGTGTATAAGAATGCAAGGGATTTCTGTGTGTTAATTTTATATCCTGAAACTTTACTATATTCATTGATAGCTCTAATAATTTTCTGGTGGAGCCTTTAGGGTTTTCTATGTAGAGGATCATGTCATCTGCAAACAGTGAGAGCTTACTTCTTCTTTTCCAATATGGATTCCTTTTATTACTTTTTCTGCTCTGATTGCTGTGGCCAAAACTTCCAAAATTTGTTGAATAGTAGTGGTGAGAGTGGGTGCCCTTGTCTTGTTCCTGACTTTAGGGGAAATGCTTTCATTTTTTCACCATTGAGGATAATGTTTGCTGTGGGTTTGTCATATATAGCTTTTATTATGTTGAGGTATGTTCCTTCTATTCCTGTTTTCTAGAGGGTTTTTATCATAAATGGATGTTAAATTTTGTCAAAGTCTTTCTCTGTATCTATTGAGATAATTGTATGGTTTTTATCTTTCAGTTTGTTTTTTTTTTTTTTTTCTTTTGACTTTGTTTCTTTCTTTTTTTTTTTTTTTTATTAAATTTTAAAATCTTTAATTCTTACATGTGTTCCCAAACATGAAACCCCCTCCCACCTCCCTCCCCATAACATCTCTGTGGGTCATCCCCATGCACCAGCCCCAAGCATGCTGTATCCTGCGTCAGACATAGACTGGCGATTCAATTCTTACATGATAGTATACATGATAGAATGTCATTCTCCCAAATCATCCCACCCTCTCCCTCTCTCTCTGAGTCCAAAAGTCCATTATACACAGCTGTGTCTTTTTTCCTGTCTTGCATACAGGGTCGTCATTGCCATCTTTCTAAATTCCATATATATGTGTTAGTATACTGTATTGGTGTTTTTCTTTCTGGCTTACTTCACTCTGTATAATCGGCTCCAGTTTCATCCATCTCATCAGAACTGATTCAAATGAATTCTTTTTAACGGCTGAGTAATACTCCATCGTGTATATGTACCAAAGCTTCCTTATCCATTCATCTGCTGATGGACATCTAGGTTGTTTCCATGTCCTGGCTATTATAAACAGTGCTGCGATGAACATTGGGGTACATGTGTCTCTTTCAATTCTGGTTTCCTCGGTGTGTATACCCAGCAGTGGGATTGCTGGGTCATAAGGTAGTTCTATTTGCAATTTTTTAAGGAATCTCCACACTGTTCTCCATAGTGGCTGTACTAGTTTGCATTCCCACCAACAGTGTAGGAGGGTTCCCTTTTCTCCACACCCTCTCCAGCATTTGTTGCTTGCAGATTTTTGGATCGCAGCCATTCTGACTGGTGTGAAGTGGTACCTCATTGTGGTTTTGATTTGCATTTCTCTGATAATGAGTGATGTTGAGCATCTTTTCATGTGTTTGTTAGCCATCCGTATGTCTTCTTTGGAGAAATGTCTATTTAGTTCTTTGGCCCATTTTTTGATTGGGTCGTTTATTTTTCTGGAATTGAGCTGCATAAGTTGCTTGTATATTTTTGAGATTAGTTGTTTGTCAGTTGCTTCATTTGCTATTATTTTCTCCCATTCAGAAGGCTGTCTTTTCACCTTGCTTATAGTTTCCTTTGTTGTGCAGTTAATGTGATGTATTACATTGATTGATTTGCAGATACTGAAGAATCCTTGCATTCCTGGGTAAAGCCCATTTGGCCATGATATATGATCTTTTTAATATGTTGTTGGATTCTGTTTGCTAGAATTTTGTTAAGGATTTTTGCTTCTATGTTCATCAGTGATATTCACTTGTAGTTTTCTTCCTTTGTGGCATCTTTGTCTGGTTTTGGTATTAGGGTGATGGTGGCCTCATAGAATGAGTTTGGAAGTTTACCTTCCTCTGCATTTTTCTGGAAGAGTCTGAGTAAGATAGGTGTTAGCTCTTCTCTAAATTTTTGGTAGAATTCAGCTGTGAAGCCATCTGGACCTGGGCTTTTGTTTGCTGGAAGATTTCTGATTATCATTTTGATTTCTGTGCTTGTGATGGGTCTGTTATGATTTTCTATTTCTTCCTGGTTCAGTTTTGGCAAGTTATACTTTCTAAGAATTTGTCCATTTCTTCCACGTTGTTCATTTTATTGTCATAAAGTTGCTGATAGTAATCTCTTATGATATTTGTATTTCTGTGTTGTCATGATTTCTCTATTTTCATTTCTAATTTTGTTGATTTGATTCTTCTTCCTTTCTTTCTGATGAGTCTGGCTAATGGTTTGTCAATTGTATTTATCTTCTCAAAGAACGAACTTTTGGCTTTGTTGATTTTTGCTATGGTCTCTTTTGTTTCTTTTGCATTTATTTTTGCCCTAATTTTTAAGATTTCTTCCCTTCTACTAACCCTGAGGTTCTTCTTATTTTTTTTTTTTTTTCCTTTTCTAGTTGCTTTAGGTGTAGAGTTAGGTTATTTCTTGTTTCATGAGGTAAGCCTTTATAGCTATGAACCTTCCCCTTAGCACTGCTTTTACAGTGTCCCATAGGCTTTGGGTTGTTGTGTTTTCATTTTCATTCGTTTCTATGCATATTTTGATTTCTTTTTTTATTTCTTCTGTGATTTGTTGGTTTTTCAGAAGCATGTTGTTTAGCGTCCATAAATTTTTAATAGTTTTTTTTTTTTCCCTGTAATTGGCATCTAATCTTACTGCATTGTGGTCAGAAAAGATGCTTGGAATGATTTTAATTTTTTTTTAATCTACCAAGGCTGATTTATGGCCTAGGATGTGATCTATCCTGGAGAAGGTTCTGTGTGCGTTTGAGAAAAAGGTGAAATTTATTGTTTTGAGGTGAAATGCCCTATAGATATTAATCAGGTCTAACTGGTCTATCATACCATTTAATGTTTGTATTTCCTTGTTAATTTTCTGTTTAGTTTATCTATCCCTAGGTGTGAATGAATATTAAAGTCTCACACTATTATCATGTTATTGTTAATTTCCCCTGTCATATTTGTTAGCATTTGCCTTACATATTGTGGTGCTCCTATGTTGGGTGCATATATATTTATAATTGTTATATCTTCTTGGATTGATCATTTGATCATTATGTAGTTTCCTTCTTTGTCTCTTTTCACAGCCTTTATTTTAAAGTCTATTTTATCTGGTATGAGTATTGCTACTTCTGCTTCTTTTTTTTTTTTTTTTCTTTTTTTTGGTCTCCATTTGTGTGAAATATCTTTTTTTCAGACCTTCACTTTCAGTCTGTATGTATCCCTTGTTTTGAGGTGGGTCTCTTACATACAGCATATATAGGGGTCTTGCTTTTTTATCCATTCAGCCAGTCTTTGTCTTTTGGTTGGGGCATTCAAGCCATTTACACTTAAGGTAATTATTAATAAGTATGATCCCTTTGCCATTTACTTTGTTGTTTTGGGCTCAAGTTTATACACCCTTTCTGTGTTTCCTGTCTAAAGAAGATCCTTTAGCATTTGTTGAAGAGCTGGTTTGGTAGTGCTGAATTCCCTCAGCTTTTGTTTGTCTGTAAAGCTTTTGATTTCTCCTTCATATTTGAATGAGATCCTTGCAGGGTACAGTAATTGGGGTTGTAGGTTTTTCTCTTTCATTACCTTAAGTATGTCCTGCCATTCCCTTCTGGCCTGAAGAGTTTGTATTGAAAGATCAGTTTTTATCCTTATGGGAATCCCCTTGTGCGCTATTTCTTGTTTTTCCCTTGCTGTTTTAATATTTGTTCTTTATGCTTGATCTTTGTTAGCTTGATTAATATGTGTCTTGTGGTGTTTCACCTTGGGTTTATCCTGTTTGGGACTTGCTGGGTTTCTTGGATTTGGGTAACTATTTCCTTTCCCATTTTAGGGATTTTTCAGCTATTATCTCCTCAAGTATTTTCTTATGGCCTTTCTTTTTGTCTTCTTCTTCTGGGACAACATATTGGGGCATTTACCATTGTCCCAGAAGTCCCTGAGGTTGTTCTCATTTCTTTTAATTCTTTTTTTTCTTTTTTCCTCTCTGATGAATTTATTTCTACCATTCCTTCTTCCACCTCACTTATCCTATCTTCTGCCTTGGTTATTCTACTGTTGGTTCTCTCCAGAGTGTTTTTGATCTCATTTATTGCATTATTCATTATGCACTGACTCTTTTTTTATTTCTTCTAAGTCCTTGTTAAACATTTCTTTCATCTTCTCAATCCTTGTCTCCAGGCTATTTATCTGTAACTCCATTTTATTTTCAAGATTTTGTATCACTTTTATTATCATTATTCTGAATTCTTTTTCAGGTAGACTCCCTATCTCCTCCTCTTTTGTTTGGTTTGCTGGGCATTTTTTCATGTTCCTTTAGCTGCTGAGTACTTCTCTGCCTTTTCATCTTTGTTAGATTGCTATGTTTAGGATGACCTTTCTCTATTCTGGCAGTTTGTGGTTCTTCTTTATTGTGGAGGTTCCTCCCTGTGGGTGGAGTTGGACGAGTAGCTTGTCAAGGTTTCCTAGTTAGGGAAGCTTGTGTTGGTGTCCTGGTGGGTGGAGCTGGATTTCTTCTCTCTGGGGTGCAATAAAGTGTCCAGTAGTGAGTTTTGAGATGTCTCTGGGTTTGATGTGACTTTGGGCAGCCTTTATTTTGGAGCTCAGGGCTATGTTTCTGTGTTGCTGGAGAATTTATGTGATATGCCTTGCTTTGGAACTTGTTGGCTCTTTGGTAGTGCTTGGTTGAATGTAGGTATGGAAGCTTTTGGATGATCTCTTATCAATTAATGTTCTCTGTAGTCAAGAGTTCTCTGGTGTCTCACGTTTTGGGGTTAAGCCCCCTGCCTCTGGTTTTCAGTCTTATACTTACAGTAGCCTCAAGACTTCTCCATCCATACAGCACCAACGATAAAACATCTAGGTTAATGGTGAAAAGATTCTCCACAGTGAGGGACACCTAAGCTTCACAGAGTTACATGGAGAAGAGAAGAATGAAGAGAGAGATAGAGGTGACCAGGAGGAGAAGAGGGGGGAATCAGAAGGGGAGAGAGCAATCTAGCCAGTAATCAATTCCTTGTGTTTTCTCCACAATCTGGAATCTTCTGAGAGGTTCACAGAGTTACACAGAGAAGAGAAAAGGGAGGAAGGAGATAGAGGTGACCAGGAGGAGAAAAGGAGGTATCAAAAGGAGAGAGACAGATCTAGGCAGCAATCAGTTCTCTGTGTTCTCCACAGCCTGGAAAACACATACAGATTAACAGGGTTGGGTAGAGAAGAGAAGGGGGAGGGAGTAGACAGAGATGACCTGGGGAAGAAAAAGGAGAGTCAAAAGGGGGAGAGAGCCAGTAATCACACTCTTAAGTAAAAATGGGTACTGAAGATTAGATTCTTAAAGGTACAAATTTGATAACAGATACGAAAAAGCAAAGATAAAAAAATCTAAAGTAGATGTTACACTCTCAAAAATACAATATTAAAATAAAAACAAACAAAATCACAAAAATTTAAAAAATATATATATGCAGTTTGCTTTAAAAATAGGGTCTTTTTTTGCAAGGTAATAGTATGTTATAAAAATGAAAATTAAAGGAATTATAAAGGATTTAAAAATAAAGAAATTAAATTAAAAAATGATAATAGTGAAAATATATCTAGAAATTTCTCTGGAACTGTTGTGGGCAGTGGAGTCAGTTCAGTTTCAGATAGTTTCTTGTTCCAGTTTATACTTTTCAAGATCTATAAGCCCTTTCCAATGTAGTCAGTGTTAACTATAGGGTTTTAATCTGTTGCAACTCTCACTTCCAAGGGGGTTCCCTCTGTTTATTTTGGCTTCTTCTGTTTGCAGATCTCTTCAGTGTCTAATTTCTGCCCTGACACAAGGGGGCGAAGGTGGTCATTTATTTAGGCTCACTTGTTCAGTGGTGCTGTGGGTAGTGAGGAACATAGCAAACAAATATCACAGACATGTATGAGGAGTGCTTGCAATGTCTCGGCCACACTGGGTTTATGCCCGCTCAAGGTGTGTATGCTTTTCCAATCTACATTGCTCAGGCTTCAGATTGCTCTTCAGGGAGTGGGCCCTGAGTTGCGTGTACTTCCCAGGTCTAAGCCATTCAGGTTTAGGTTCTTGGGTACTCCACAAAGTCGCAGACTCAGTTGGTCCTGCGTTTTGTGCCCTTCCCAGGTACAAGCAGCTCAGGCAACCAGGTGCTTGGTGAACACACTCTCCCTAGGTGCAGTGCATCTTATCATCTCCCTGCCAGCCATTCACATTCCTGGGTGGCAGCAGGAACACCCTGTCAGGTATGCTGTGTGTCTCTTCTGGGGAGCTTATCTCTGGCTGCAACCCTTCTGGTGGATGTCAACCATCCAGAATCCCAGGAAGTCTTGGTTAGCTACTGGAAGCCTGCTTGCAGTTTGGTAGAAGATGCCATCTCTGGGGCCAAGTTTGCCCCTTTCTGGCTCCAGCTACCACCTGTCTCCCTGCCTCCAGGAATGGGCCAGTCTGCAGCCAGCTAGCTTGCCTCTGGTATTCGCTCAGTCCTTTGTTCTGTGAGCGGTCCCAGCAGTGCCTTAGGTTAGGGCTCTTCGGGGGATAATTCTCTCACTCTTTTTTTATTCCCTCTCTCTGGCTATCCCACAGTCTGGATTGCTATCTCAAGTTAGCTCCCTCAGAATGCCCTCAGGGTATTCAGGCCCAGTCCTTATCCTAAGCAAGGCAGCCCATGCCTCCCTTTCCAGCCCCCCTCTTGCTGGTGGCAGCTGCGAGTGTCTGGACAAGTTCTCTGCTGGGAGTTGCCATTAAGCATGTAATCTGTGGGGTGTATTTATTTATTTTCCCCCCTAGTTATGTTGCCCTCTGAGATTCCAAAACTCCCCCACAAACCCACCACTGAGAGGGTTTCCTGGTGTTTGGAAACTTCTCCTCTTTTAAGACTCCCTCTCTTAAAAATTTAAAAAGGTTAAAAAAAAAAAAGAAAAAGAAAAGAAAAACAATCGCACAACAATATCAACAACAACAAAAAAGGAATGATTGTAAAAATAGTAAAGATATATCTGGCCCTTTCTCTGGTGTTGTGGGCAGTGTTGGGTCACTTCCAAGGTGGTTCCTTCTGTTTAGCTTCTTCTGTTTGCTGGTCTTTTCAGTGTCTGATTTCTGCCCTGACACAGGGAAGGTGGTGGTGGACATTTTTTTTTTTTTTTTTAGGCTCACTTGTTCATTCATGCTGTAAGGAGGAAGGGATGCTGCAAACAAATAACACTGGTGTGTGCTCGCAGTATCTCAGCCCCGCTGGGCCTGCCCCTGCTAGCAGCGCACAGCGCTCAGGCTCTACGTTGCTCCACCGGGAACTGTCTGAGGCCAGCCCTAGGCTGCATGCACCTCCCCGGTCTAAGTCGCTCAGGCTCCGCGCTCAGGTAGCCCTCAGAGGTGTCTGAGGCCAGCCCGAGGAAATGGATTAAAGATCTAAATGTAAGACCAGAAACTATAAAACTCCTAGAGGAGAACATAAGCAAAACACTCTCCGACATAAATCACAGCAGGATCCTCTATGATCCACCTCCCAGAATACTGGAAAAAATAAACAAATGGGATCTAATTAAAATTAAAAGCTTCTGCACAACAAAGGAAACTATAAGCAAGGTGAAAAGGCAGCCTTCTGAATGGGAGAAAATAATAGCAAATGAAGCAACTGACAAACAACTAATCTCAAAAATATACAAGCAACTTATGCAGCTCAATTCCAGAAAAATAAACTACCCAATCAAAAAATGGGCCAAAGAACTAAATAGACATTTCTCAAAAGAAGACATACAGATGGCTAACAAATACATGAAAAGATGCTCAACATCACTCATTATCAGAGAAATGTAAATCAAGACCACAATGAGATACCATTTCGCATCAGTCAGAATGTCTGTGATCCAAAAATCTGCAAGCAATAAATGCTGGAGAGGGTGTGGGTAAAAGGGAACCCTCTAACACTGTTGGTGGGAATGCAAACTAGTACAGCCACTATGGAGAACAGTGTGGAGATTCCTTAAAAAATTGCAAATAGAACTGCCTTATGACCCAGCAATCCCACTGCTGAGCATACACACCGAGGAATCCAGAATTGAAAGAGACACATGTACCCCAATGTTCATTGCAGCACTGTTTATAATAGCCAGGACACGGAAACAACCTAGATGTCCATCAGCAGATGAATGGACAAGAAAGCTGTGGTACATATACACAATGGAGTATTACTCAGCCATTAAAAAGAATACATTTGAATCAGTCCTAATGAGATGGGTGAAACTGGAGCCAATTATACAGAGTGAAGCCAGAAAGAAAGAAACCAATACAGTATACTAACACATGTATATGAAATTTAGAAAGATGGTAATGATAACCCTGTATGCGAGACAGCAAAAGAGACCTAGATGTATAGAACGAACTTTTGGACTCAGAGGGAGAGGGAGAGGGTGGGATGATTTGGGAGAATGGCATTGAAACATGTATGCTAAGTCACGTCAGTCATGTCTACTCTGTGTGACCTCATAGACGGAAGCCCACCAGATTCCCCCGTCCCCGGGATTCTCCAGGCAAGAACACTGGAGTGGGTTGCCATTTCCTTCTCCAATGCATGAAAGTGAAAAGTGAAAGGGAAGTTGCTCAGTCGTGTCCGACTCTTCGCGACCCCATGGACTGTAGCCTACCAGGCTCCTCCATCCATGGGATTTTCCAGGCAAGAGTACTGGAGTGGGGTGCCATTGCCTTCTCCGTGAAACATGTATACTATCATGTAAGAAACGAATCACCAGTCTAAGTTCGATACAGGATACAGGATGCTTGGGGTTGGTGCACAGGGATGATCCAGAGAGATGATATGTGGTGGGAGGTGGGAAGAGGGTTCATGATTGGAAACTCATGTACACCCGTGGCGGATTCATGTCAATGTACGGCAAAACCAATACAGTATTGTAAAGTAAAAGAAAGTAAAAATAAAATAAATAAATAAATAAATAAGAAACTAAGTAACATAAAAAAAAAAAAAAAAAGACTCCCTCCCCAGGATGGGTCTCCATCCTTAACTCTTTTGTCTCTCTTTTTATCTTTTATATTTTGTTCTACCTCCTTTTGAAGACAATGGGCTGCCTTTCTGGGTGTCTGGTGTCCTCTGCCAGTGTTCAAAGGTTGTTTTGTGGGATTTGCTCAGCATTCAAGTGATCTTTCAATGAATTTGTTGGGGAGAAAGTGGTCTCCCCATCCTATTCCTCCATCATCTTAGGACCATCCCTCCTGCAGGTGGGTTCTTTACCACTAGTGCCATTGGAGAAGTCCTACTGAAGATCTTTATAAAATTTCTATTTTGTGTATATTGGTGATTCAATTTTTTTTTTTTTTAGTTTTATTTCTTTTTTATTTATTTTTTTCTTTTACCTACATTTATTCTCATTGAACCGATCATGTGTTGCAGTTACAAAGGGCTCTGAAATATTAACAAGATTAGAGAATTGGGTTGAGTACAAAGAAGTATGTACTCCATTCAGTTTAAATACATACTTCTTCAGCATTGAACAATGCTAAATTATTTCTTTTTTTTAATTATTTTTTTTATTTGATTCAAATTTAAAAATATAAAGTTTTCATTAAAATTATTTTACATGTATATATGTGTACACATGTCTATAAATTATTCTTTTATTTTTTATTGAATGTCCTTAAATATTGTTTGAATTTAAAGGCCAAATAAAATAGTTATGTATTTTTGCCAAGATGTACATATTTAGATAATTTTCATGATCAAAACTCTTTGAATGATACAATTCAAAGCCATAGGGTGATAGTAAAATTCTACAACAAATATTTGACTTTTCCTAGAGAAGAAAGCATAGTAATATACCTGAGCAAAATGGTAAAACAAAGTATTTGTCAATACAAGTATTTCTTAATTGAAACTAAAATTTAATTAAAAGGATGCTAAAACAGTTACCACATTGTTAATTAAAATCCTGGAGATTTTAAGCATAATCAAATGAAAAGGGGAAAATTAAAAGTGACTTTACTTAAAAATAAAAGTTACACTTTTGGCATGCAAATTGAGCTTAGTCACTTGGGTTTCCTTTGAATCAAAAATAATTTTTAAAATTAACTGCTTCAAACTTTTGTGTTTCTTTCACTTAAGTAAAAGTTTTGATTGGATTCTAACTCAATACAAAGTAAAGTTTAGCCAGAGCAAACAAATACTACAATAAGGTCTTTGAGGCAAGAGGGAATTTGGAAATGGGACCAAAAGTTTTCAAGGTATTGAAATAAAAGACAAGATAATTAGAAGAATATCTGACTAAAAACATTGAGCTTTGGGGGTTGGGTAGAATCCTTGGCTATTAACAATAGGAAAAAACAAGATGTTTAAGCAGCAATAAACAACTATAAATAGTATTGCCAGATTTGTGAGAATCTAATTTATTATGTGGAGAAGGAACCATCTCTAAAATATTTATCCATATTTATCTTTCTTGTTCAGTGCTAGGCTAATTTATTCTGAATAAATACAAATATAATAATATTTTTATAAAATAGTTATATAGAATGGTGATAAATTAAAGGCAGGAAATAATATAGGCTTGGACAAATAAAAGATGGTTAAAAATACCAGCAAAAGAAGAAGTGAGAGCTAAATGTAAGAAGGAGCATTATCTATTCTCAGTTCAGTTCAGTCGCTCAGTCCTGTCGGACTCTTTGTGACCCATGAATCAAAGCACGCCAGGCCTCCCTGTCCATCACCTACTCCCAAAGTTCAGTCAAACTCATGTCCATCGAATCAGTGATGCCATCCAGCCATCTCATCCTCTGTCATCCCCTTTTCCTCCTGCCCCCAGTTACCTCCAGCATCAAGTCTTTTCCAATGAGTCAACTCTTTGCATGAGGTGGCCAAAGTACTGGAGTTTCAGCTTTAACATCATTCCTTCCAAAGAAATCCCAGGGCTGATCTCCTTCAGAATGGACTGATTGGATCTCCTTGGAGTCTTCCAAGGGACTCAAGAGTCTTCTCCAACACCACAGTTCAAAAGCTTCAATTCTTCAGTGCTCAGCCTTCTTCATCGTCCAACTCTCACATCCATACATGACCACAGGAAAAACCATAGCCTTGACTAGACAGACCTTAGTCGGCAGAGTAATGTCTCTGCTTTTGAATATGCTATCTAGGTTGGTCATAACTTTTCTCTAAGGAGATAGCATCTTTTAATTTCATGGCTGCAATCACCATCTGCAGTGATTTTGGAGCCCCCAAAAATAAAGTCTGACACTGCATCCACTGTTTCCTCATCTTTTTCCCATGAAATGATGGGACCGGATGCCATGATCTTTGTTTTCTGAATGTTGAGCTTTAAGCCAACTTTTTCACTCTCCACTTTCACTTTCTTTTGGAGGCACTTTAGTTCCTCTTCACTTTCTGCCATAAGGGTGGTGCCATCTGCATATCTGAGTTTTTTTTGATATTTCTCCCGGCAATCTTGATTCCAGCTTGTGTTTCTTCCAGTCTAGCATTTCTCATAATGTACTCTGCATATAAGTTAAGGAAGCAGGGTGACAATATATAGCCTTGACATACTCCTTTTCCTATTTGAAACTAGTCTGTTGTTCCATGTCCAGTTTTAACTGTTGCTTCCTGACCTGCATACAGATTTTTCTATCTCTATGTAATGTGATATCAAATAATATTTTAGAATTATAAAATACCTACAAAATTACATAATTTCTCAGACACAAATTTCTTGAAATTATGTAATCTGTTTTATGGGCAATGTTTATGTAAGAGAATGAGTAATGGAAGAGAGGACTTCCCTCACAGCTTAGTCTGTAAGGAACCTGCCTGCAATGCAGGGGACCTGGGTTCGAATCCAGGGTAAGAGAAAGTAAGAGAAAACCATGAAAGCAATTGTTCACAATAGACATTTTAAAACAGATGAAAATAATAATGGTAAATCATGAGGATTTCATTATCTAATATTCATTAAAGGAAAAAAGTGAAGTGTAGAAAATACAAAGTTCTTTTGAAAGATTTTTGCAGAGGTATTTAAATTCCTTCAAAAAAGTTAATTGTGTCTGTCTAATAGGTATGTGGGGATTATTCTATAATAGACAGGGACATTTGGTAATTTGTAGAAAGAAAATTACTTTGTGCTTATAAGTTACTGGTGATGGTATGAGTGCTCAATCATGTCTGACTCTTTGTGACACCATGGAATGTGGACCATCAGGCTCCTCTGTCCATGGTGGTTCCCAGACAGGACTACTGGAGTGGGTTACCATTTCCTTTTCCAGGGAATCTTCATGACCCAGGGATAAAATCAGCATATCTTGTATCTCCTGCAGTGGCAGGCGGGGTTTTTAACTGTGCCACATAGTAAGATTTTTAAGTTATTACTGAGAACCATTTGAATGCAGAGTTCCAAAAAAATAGCAAGGAGAGATAAGAAAGCCTTCCTCAGTGATCAATGCAAAGAAATAGAGGAAAACAATAGAATGAGAAAGACTAGAACTCTCTTCAAGAAAATTAGAGATACCAAGGGAATTTTCACGCAAAGATGGGCACAATAAAGAACAGAAATAGTATGGACCTAACAGAAAGACGAACCTAAATAGCATATTCAAAAGCAGAGACATTACTTGGCCGACTAAGGTCCGTCTAGTCAAGGCTATGGTTTTTCCTGTGGTCATGTATGGATGTGAGAGTTGGACTGTGAAGAAGGCTGAAAGTCGAAGAATTGATGCTTTTGAACTGTGGTGCTGGAGAAGACTCTTGAGAGTCCCTTGGACTACAAGGAGATCCAACCAGTTCATTCTGAAAGAGATCAGCCCTGGAATGTCTTTGGAAGGAATGATGCTTAAGCTGAAACTCCAATACTTTGGCCACCTCATGCAAAGAGTTGACTAATTGAAAAGACTCTGATGCTGGGAGGGATTGAGGGCAGGAGGAGAAGGGGATGACAGAGGATGAGATGGCTGGATGGCATCACTGACTCAATGGACCTGAGTCTGAATGAACTCTGGGAGTTGGTGATGGACAGGGAGGCCAGGCGTGCTGCAATTCATGGGGTCGCAAAGAGTCGGATACGACCAAGTGACTGAACTGAACTGAAGGGAACGTTACATGCAACGATGGGCTCAATACAGTACAGAAATTGTACGGACCTAACATAATTAGAAGATATTAAGAGGTGGCAAGAATACACAAAAGAACTATACAAAAAAGATCTTCACGACCAAGATAATCACAGTGGTGTGATCACTCACTTAGAGCCAGACATCCTGGAATGTGAAGTCAAGTGGGTCTTAGAAAACATCACTACGAACAAAGCTAGCGGAGGTGATGGAATTCCAGTTGAGCTGTTTCTAATCCTGAAAGATGATGCTGTGAAAGTGCTACACTCAGTATGCCAGCAAATTTGAAAAACTCAGCAGTGGCCACAGGACTGGAAAAGGTCAGTTTTCATTCCAATCTCAAAGAAAGGCAATGCCAAAGAATGCTCAAACTACCATACAATTGCACTCATCTCATATGCTAGTAAAGTAACGCTCAAAATTCTCCAAGCCAGGCTTCAGCAATATGTGAACAGTAAACATCCAGATGTTCAAGCTGGTTTTACAAAAGGCAGAGGATCCACAGATCAAATTGCCAACATCCACTAGATTATGGAAAAAGCAAGAGACTTCCAGAAAAACACATATTTCTGCTTTGACTATGCCAAAGCCTTTACTGTGTAGATCACAATAATCTGTGGAAAATTCTGAGAGAGATGGGAATACCAGACCACCTGACCTGCTTCTTGAGAAACCTGCATGCACATCAGGAAGCAACAGTTAGAACTGGACATGGAACAACAGAATGGTTCCCAATAGGAAAGGAGTATGTTAAGGCTGTATATTGTCACCCAGATTATTTAACTTATATGCAAAGTACATAATGAGAAACACTGGGCTGGAAGAAGCACAAGCTGGAATCAAGAGGGCTGGGAGAAATATCAGTAACCTCAGATAAGCAGCTGACATCGCTCTTATGGCAGAAAGTGAAGAGGAACTAAAAAGCCTCTTGATGAAAGTGAAAGTGGAGAGTGAAAAAAAGTTGGCTTAAAGCTCAACATTCAACACTATGTGACTATGAAGTTCCAGACGCTCAAGGTGTATTTAGAAAAGGCAGAGGAACCAGAGATCAAATTGCCAACATCCTTTGGATAATCAAAAAAGCCAAGAGTTCCAGAAAAACATCTACTTCTGTCTTATTGACTATGCCAAAGCCTTTGACTATGTGGATCACAACAAACTATGGAAAATTCTTCAAGAGATGGGAATAACAGACCACCTGACCTGCCTTTTGAGAAATATGTATGCAGGTCAAGGAGCAGCATTTAGAACTGGACATGGAACAAAAGTATGGTTCTAAATCAGAAAAGGAGTACTCAAGGCTGTATATTGTTAACCTGCTTATTTAACTTATTATATGCTGAGTACATCATGAGAAATACTGGACTGGATGAAGCATAAGCTGAAATCAAGATTGCCAGGAGAAATATCAATAAACTCAGAGATGCAGATGACACCACCCTTATGGCAGAAACCGAAGAACTAAAGAGCCTCTTGTTGAAAGTGAAAAAAGAGAGTTAAAAACTTGGCTTAAAACTCAACATTCAGTAAACTAAGATCATGGCATCTGGTCCCATCACTTCATGGCAAATAGATGGGGAAACAATGGCAACAGTGACAGACTTTTCTTTGGGCTCCAAAATCACTGCAGATGGTGACTGCAGCCATGAAATTACACATGTAAGAATTAAAGATTTTAAAATTAAAAAAAATAAAAATAAAAAAATAAAATAAAAAATAAATTAAAAAAATAAAAGACTCTTGCTCCTTGGAAGAATATTTATGACCAACCTAGACAGCATATTAAAAAGTAGAGACATTACTTTGCCAACAAAGGTCCATCTAGTCAAAACTATGGTTTTTCCAGTTGTCGTGTATGGATATGAGATTTGAACTGTAAAGAAACCTGAGCACTGAAGAATTGATGATTTTGAACTGTGGAGTTGGAGAAGACTTTTGAGTCCCTTGGACTTCAAGGAGCTACAACCAGTCAATCCGAAAGGAAATCAGTCCTGAATATTCATTGAAAGGACTGATAATGAAACTCCAATACTTTGGCCGCCTGATGTGAAGAGCTGACTCATTTGTAAAGACCCTGATGCTGGGAAAATTTGAAGGTGGGTGGAGAAAGGGACAACAGAGGATGAGATGTTTGGAAGGCATCGCTGACTCAATGGACATGAATTTGAGTAAACTCTGGGAGTTGCTGATGGACAGGGAGGGCTGGCATGCTGAAGTCCATGGGGTAACAAAGAGTTGGTCATGACTGAGTGACTGAGTTGAACTGAATTTTTGAGAACTAAAACTAATCGACAATTTTATCAAATACAAACGAAGCTGAGTTAAAAGCTTTTGTTTTGAACAACCAGTGTTGTCTCACTAGTGTATTGAGAATAAATGAGACATTATGGAGAAAAATCATTATAAAATCCAGTACAACTAATCTTCTCCTCTGTGGAAGGTTTCCAGCAATGATACTTGGCCATATATGTGAGTTGAAAAAACTGAAAATATTTCTGGTACATTTTTCAACCACTCCATTTCTATTAATAACACTTGTATTTCTATTGAGATGATGCGACAAAATATTAAAATAAGTGGAAGAGAAATAAGAAAGAATGGAACATTTTGGATAATAATTTTAATATGTAAAGTATCATATTTAAACTGATAGCCATATGTAAATAATATATCATAACATTAGTTTTTCCCAAGGAAGGATTTTATGAATTTCAAGTTTAGGGAAATTTCTAAGACTATAATCCACCTATGGACATCTACTAACTTACTGATAATTTTCATCAATTTCAGAGTGTTTCATATTTTGTGTTACTTAAAAAGAATAATCTGACTTTTTGTTTAATAATACTAATTCATCTTCTATAAAGTATTGTAATTATTTTAAAATACATTAATTATTTAAACCAAATATCACATAGAAATGAATTTTGTGCAATAAGAAATAAAATGCTGTATTTTCCCCTCATCATGAAATAGATTTTAGAGAAATTTTTGACATGCTATTTACACATATTTGATTATAATTTTCATACTCACCCAGATAATTATTTTTAAAACACAAGTAAATTCTATTCTATTCATAATTTGTTTTCTTAATGTAACAATACATAAAGCATATACTTCTATGGCACTGAATGAAAAAACAAGTCATTCTTTCTCATTTTTAGTGATTTGATTGTTTGAAACAGTAACTGAATTAAACTGCCACTTTCTGCTTCTTGGTTTTTGGTCATTTGGTTTTATTTATGTATCAATCTATCAAATGTAAGTGCAAAATACATGTTTGTTTGTTTGTTTGTTTTAATACCATCCTGTAGCAACTACAGAAATCATGAGACAAAATATTGTTAGCATTCATAAAATTCCCTCTTCCTTGTTGGAATTTAGTTCTTCCCCATATCACCTGGCCTGTGATAATACTGATCTGTTATCTATCATTATTATTTTGCCTTTCCTAGAATATCTGATAACATTGTTTTATATGCCATATGGTCTGTTGTTAAGTGACTTCTTTCACTTAGTATAATGCTTCTGAGGTTTACTCATGTTTCTTTGTGCCTTATTAGTGTATTCTTTTAAATTTCTGACTAATCCATTGCACGGACAGTACACAAATTATTTTATAGGTTCAGCAGTTGGTAGACATTGGTTCTTTGCAATTTTAATAATATTTCTGTGAGCACTTGAGTAGGTCTGCCTGCAATGAGGGAGACCAGGTTTTGATCCCTGGGTTGGGAAGATCCCATGGAGGAGGGCATGATAATACACTCCAGTGTTTTTGCCTGGAGAATCCCCAAAAACAGAGGAGCCTGGAAGGCTTCAGTCCATGGGGTTGCAAAGAGTCAGACACTACTGGATGACTAAGCACACAGCACACACAAATATTTAGGAGTACAATTATTGGATCATGTGGTAAGTGTGTGATTTTGTTGTTGTTCAGCTGTGTCTGACTCTTTGCAACCCTGACTCTTTGCAAGCCCATGGACTGTAGGCTACAAGGCTCGTTTGTTCATTAGATTTCCCAGGCAAGGATACTCAAGATTTCCTTCTCCAGGGGATCCTCCTCATCCAGGGATTGAACCCAAGTCTCCTGCATTGCCAGGTGGGTTCTTTACCACTGAATCACCAGGCAAGGTCAATGTGTGCTTAACTTTATTAAAAAAAATGTAAAACCATTTTTTACAATGTGCTTATACTCTTTTTTTGGACCAGCAATGTTTAAGAATTCCAGGTGCTTCACAACCTTAAACTTGCCAGAATTTGATATCGTTATTGTTTTTAAGTCTAGCCATTCAGGTGAGTGTAATGGTATTTCAATATAGCTTTAATTTTCATTTTCTTAATGACTAACATTTTTGAGAAGCTTTGTAGTAATTATACCTTTTGTATCTCTTCCTTGGTGGATGTCTGATCAAACCATTCAGCCATGTTTATTTATTGAGTTGTTTTTGTTCTTATTATTGATTAGTAGGAGTACTTTATATAATCTGGACATAATCCTTTATCAGTTATGTGATTTTCAAGTATAGTCTCCCAGTATATGGCTGGCTTTTTTGATGCTCAAAACATTGTCTTTTGAAGAGAAAGCAGTTTTTAATTTTGCTGAATTTTCATTTGCTTATTTATTTTTCACTCAGTTATACTGGCTAGGTTTATAAGTATTGTATCTGTCTTTCTCCTTTTCCCAGTCTTTGGGAGAAGGCATACATTCTTACACTATTAAAAATTTTGCTAATTTAAAACTCTTTATAGATGCCTTTATCTGGTGGAGGAATTTCCTATTTTGATATAGGTAATTTTTTTTTTTTTATCATGAAAGAGTGAATTTCTTTCAAATGCTCTTCCTGCATGCATTGCAATGATTGTTTTCTCTCTTTCTGTCTTTCGTTTTTAGTGTCTTTGGTTTTTATAGCAGGGTAGCAGTGATTCTTGACTCATGAGTTAAATTAGGTATTATTCTCTTGTTTTATATTTTGAAAGATTCTGCATAGAATTTTCATGATTTCTTCCAAAATTTTGTAGAATCCACAAGGGAAGCTATCTAGACTGAGGCGGTGGCGGGGGGTTGGGGGGTTGTTTCATTAATATGTAGAGACGATTCACTTCTTGAGTAAACTTTGATCATTTCTGTATTTCAAAGAAGTTTTCTCACACTGAGCAAATTAGCAGGTATAATTGTATCATATAAACTGCCATAAATATGAACACTGAAGGAAGGAGGACAAAACCAAAAAGCACTTCTTAGAGGAAGGAGAGAAAAATAGAATTTGCCTTTCTGCCTGAACATTGAGAAGCTGTATGTGTGCAGCCAAGAGAGAACAGAAGACCACCTTCTGTCTAAAGCAGAGGTGAATTACAAACTCAGCTGAAATAAAGCTCATATCATTCACAATTTTTTTAAGGATCAGCGAGACTGCCTGAAAAGTTGAGTAGTCATCATTTTTATCCAAATGCCACTGAAATTGTCAAGTCCTCTGAAGCACATATTGTTGTGTCACCTAAAGAATTAAAACTATTATTTCACATTTATTTCAACCTTCTCACAATATAAACCTCCAAATGATTAATAAGTAATTTTCATGTCTGATAGAATCACTAAGCAATGATTCAAATGATCCAAACTGTAAATGATCCAAAACTCAGAATTATTTTAAAATGTTGAGCATAAGTGTCATATATTTTAGCTACAAGTCATAGTGAACATCTTCATGATGAGGTTGCTCCTGTAAGAGATCCACCAACTCACACCTCCTCTATAATAGTCTGGTTACTTTGGAGCATTGTTTTATTTTATTAGATTTTTATTAATATTATTATTTAATATTTTGCCTATGAAATAAAAGCAACTTGTAGCTTGTAGCACCTTGTAGCAACTGAAAAGTGCCTCAGTTTAACTATAGTCTTAAACTTTGTATAGTTTTCCTTAGTATCCAAAACTTTTCAACACTATGGGATTGTTTCTGGAGTCTGTTGAGTGAAAACCTTTGCTTATGAGCCAGAAAAATTACAAGTCTAATAGTGTGGCACATTTACTGCAGAGGAAAGCTTAGAATCCTATGTTTTCAACTGGGAAATGCAGCAAGCCTTTCAGAGAGTGCTCTTAGCAGTGTTTGCTGTTAGCAGTGTAGGCAGCAGCACTTTACCTCACAAGCCTCGTGTCATTAGATACATAACTCTTAATTACAAAAAATCATCATGGAGTTGAAAACCTATAGGGAAATTAAAAGACCTGCAGCAAAAAACCCTGATAGGGAGATCTACTTTACACAAATTAAATTGACTTATGTTACCTGAACCGTCCTGATGATTTGGAAAGTCTGCCTTTTTAGCATTGCAGACTAGTTGTAACTATACAGTTCATTAGCTTTAAAGATATAGGCATATTCAAATTGAAAAAATGCAAAGAGCACCTGATTAAGAGATTAAAAATAATGGTGGATCGACTTACTTTAATTAGACTTTGAATTCCTTGAGAAAGGCAAAACGTTTATGTACACAGTCTCTTCCTTTCCTCAAGTTTTTTTTAACTAGTTTTTGAATCTTCAGAAATAAAACTTTCACCTTCAATTCAGATAATAAAGTTACCAATAGGCATTAAAAATGTTCTGCAAATAATGTCTCATCTTAAAGTCACCAAAGAGAGTGGAAAGTTAATGGCATTGTAAAATACATTTTTTTTATGCTACCAAGATTAATTTTGTGGGCATGGATACAATTGTAACACAATTCATGATTACTTGGCATACCGTGAATGATCTCTTAATATAAATTGAAGAAGTACATTAATCATAAAGAAAAAATATATATATATACATATAGCATATTTATATACAGTAAGAAGACTGAAATTCAAGGGAAAAAAAGAAAAAATAGCACTAGCTACAGGGCTTAGGACAAAGAAAGATGTATATAAGTACTAAAAGTGTATCTAGGCAATATGGACAAATAAATGTGATTCAAAGTTTATGAAGAAAATAATTAAATTGGTTTTATGAGACTTCATGAAATTTGTCACCAGGACACTGCTAATTGATTTGTGCATCAGAGGGACCATTAGGAAACTGTGTCCATAATGGAAAACTCAGCTCTGATATTAATAGGCATAAAAATATATGGAAAAATACAAAAATAGTTGAAACATAAGAGTGAGTTATTTAAAATAATTGGATTCAAATCATGGGAAGTTTTACATCATGATCTTGAAAGACAGTCAACTCCATCAAGCTACTCATAGAACTTGACTTTGTGATGAGGTTCAACACTAAAAAGAAAAGAATCCAGGATTGAGGAATAGAGCAATGACTGGAAATCAAGTAGTCTTGACTGTTGTGGGCTATGGTAGGGTTGGGTTGGAAGCAAATTGCCTGAATGATGTTCTTCACATCAATTCAGTATCATGATCAGCCTTAATGACACAGCATGGTGCTCAGTCATGTCTGACTGCTGTCAACCCCGTGGACTGTAGCCCGCCAGGCTCCTCTGTCAACGGATTCTCCAGGCAAGAATACTGCAGTGGGTTGCCATTTCCTACCGCAGGGGATCTTCACAATCCAAGGATTAAACCCACATCTGCTATGCTGACAGGCAGATTCTTTACCAGTGAGCCACATGGAGGCCACCTCTAATATTATCATAGGTGTGAAGACCATTTCTTACCCAGAGGTCACCCCTCTAGTATATGCACTACTGTTTTTCCCTTCAGGCTACCATCTATTCACATGTCTTTTTCTTGCACTGAACTCTGAGCTTTGTGAAGTGGAAATGTCTATCACTGACCACACATAGTCACTAGTATTAAACCCAGGAAATAGTAAGCCCTCATAGCACAGATATTTTTGAATGAAGTTTAAAAATATTTGAATAAATTGACATAAAAATAAGGTCAGATTTCAGGTTACTTATGTTCAATTTTTGTAGCATACATAATTGCTAGTTTTGAGGGAGTCTTTTTTTTTTAATATTTCTGCCCAAATCCTTCAGACTATTATCTGCCAACCAATATAATAGAGAAATTAGTCTATCTTTATCCATGCTGTAAATTTATTTCACTCACCAAAACTGAAGAATTTAGACAAATATTAAGATTTGATAATTTCTGAGACTTCACTTGGCTACTCAACTTACAGCAGCATTATAAATTACAAGAGATTACAAAATGTCTCATCTTTTTATACAAGAACTAAAGCAGAGTCACACACAAATACTCCTCCAATTAGAGAAGAATCTTGTAACTACCAGTATGATCTCTAACTCATCCCTCTTAACTTCTTGCACTTTTAATATTATGTTATATAGCTATGCTTTTTTCTCACAATACTGCAGTTCTTTAAATGCAGGAGATGTAATTTATATGTGCAATAGCCACCTACATCAGCATTATATACCCTAAAGATGTTCTTTTATTAAAATTGTGACCAGTTCTTTGCTCATGATTTCTAGTTGATTTGAAACAAAGTTTATAATGCCAAAGATCTCTTTGGAGCCAAATCACAGCCTTAATTTCTCTACATACATCAAAATAAACATTGAATCATGTTTCTCCTATTTCTAACAAGTGTCTTTACCAGTATATCCATTTTGACCATCATCTAGTTCCCCTGCTGTTTCCTTTTGAAAGTGAAAGTGAAGTTGCTCAGTCGCATCCAACTGTTTGCGACTGGTGGACTGTAGCCCACCAAGCCTCTCCGTCCATGGGATTCTCTAGGCAAGAATACTGGAGTGGGTTGCCATTTCCTTCTCCAACAAAAAGCAGATAACAAAGTCATCATGGTACCCATAGGACCTAGATTGTCTCTGACAGCTGACAAGCTAACTCTGAGGAAGTTTCAGAGAGGAGGTTATATATCATATTAGTATGATGGAATCATTGAGTGAGAAAGTTGATGCTAAAAATTACCTGTGATATGCCTGTCTTCTTTTACTAGATTATAAGCATTTCAAGGACAAGGAGAATAAAGACTTTATCGTTTTCATTTCCTATCATTCATGAGTCAGCACTTGGGATACAAAGGTGTAATAGCAAGTTTGTTACATGAAATGAGCTAAGAATAAGCAGGAGGTTGTAACATGAAGAAATTTATCTGACAAGTAAAGGAGTGTAATTGAGCATGGACTACAAGCCAGAAAAGAAAAGAGATTCATAAAAGAATGTGACTGCATTATACAGTGCTGCAAAAAAATTAAATAAAAAAATAAAAGAGACAACTGGAATTTATGATTACAGTTTAGACATCTTTATGTTACCTGGTCATATGTGATTCCTAGACTTTGAACTATCCATTAGTATTATTTTTCTTCCCTATTTTTTTATGATGTTTTTATTGATTTTTGCATATTATTTATGTAATCCAGATCCAACCAGTCCATTCTGAAGGAGATCAGCCCTGGAATTTATTTGGAGGGAATGATGCTGAAGCTGAAACTCCAGTACTTTGGCCACCTCATGTGAAGAGTTGACTCACTGGAAAAGATTTTGATGCTGGGAGGGATTGGGGGCAGGAGAAGCAGGGGATGACCGAGGATGAGATGGCTGGATGGCATCACTGATTCGATGGACATGAATCTGAGTGAACTCTGGGAGTTGGTGATGGACAGGGAGGCCTGGTGTGCTGTGATTCACGGGGTCGCAAAGAGTCGGACACGACTGAGTGACTGAACTGAACTGAACTGATATGTATATTTTTGTTGGTTGTGCCTGTTTAAATCATTCCCCGTTTGTAATCTATATATATATACAATTGTTAAGTGTGTTTTACTTTAATGCAGTCAAATTATGAAGCTTTTCTTATACATCTTACTTTGAAATCCCTTCCTATAACAGGTCCAAAAAATATTCACTTATACTTTATATTGTTTTGAGTATTAAATTTTAAAGTATTGTTTTTGCCTTAGTTCTATCAGAATTTGAATTTACATATTTTCCTATTTTTATTTATGTATCTATACATGTTGGGAGTAAAATGTTAAAGAAAAAACTGAAACATATTAATATTTAACACATAGTGTTTTAGAAATAAACTCCATCTGAGGTGAAGGAGGCTTGCACAATAAAATAAGAAGTGTGAAGGTCATATTAATACCAGCTGGTTTTTATAATAGAAAGTAGACATTTGGTTCTTTGTACAATTTTGATCACAGAAACATATTTTCTGGACATTTGGAAGAAAATCAGCTAGCTTTAGGGTCATTACAAAGAAATAAATACACAGGTTTCAAGGATGCAGCTCCAAACTTAAGTTTAAATGTCATAAATGACATGTAAATAAAGAGTGGAGAAGCAAGTCTAATTTGGGAATAACTGTAGGCAGTTCTTTGACACAGATAGTTCCAGAAAGACAAGTCAAAAATGCAAACAGAGCCAGAAGATGGATTTGGGTTGTGTATAAATATGTATTTCTAAGCATAAGAGTTTTAATTTATTTACTTATTTTGGTTTCTATAGAGCAATTAGTTTTCCTGTTAACTATAGATAAATCTGTGACATTAATAATTTATTTAACTAATATATCATATTTGCTTTATCAGTTAGTCAGTATGGAAGTGTGAAGGAAACATGATGATAAAAAACATAGTTCACTATTGCATTTTGGTATTTGAGGTAGCTGTTTATGCATGTGTGCTAAGTCGCTTCAGTCATACCTGACTCATTGAGACCCTATGCCTATGGATTATAGCCAACCAGGCTCCTCTGTCCATAGGATTCTCCAGGCAAGAATACTGGAAAGTGTTTCCATGCCCTCCTCCAGGGGATCTTCCTGACCCAGGGATTGAACCTGCATCTTTTATCTCCTGAATTGATAGGACCTGTATGGAAAAGAAACAGCCCACAGTGATCGCCGGTGGCTTAACTGGTTCTGAAATTCCTTTAGGGTCTTGCCCGGTGAGGCCAGGAATTATTGCAAAGAGACAACTGTCCTATCAACTCTTTCCAAATCCAAACTGTACAGCACAACTGTCAACCTGGGGTAATGCTGATGGTAAAATATAGAAACTGCTAGAAAGAAAAGTGCCATACAGATATATTTTTTAATACTCTTAATTCTTTTTTCTTAACATTTATTTTTATTTGGCTATGCTGGGTCTTACTTGAAATTGGTGGGGTCTTCTATTTTTCAATGCAGCATGCAAAATTTTTAGTTGGAACATGTGGACTCAGTTGCAGCATGTGATTCTCAGTATTTATATTTCAATATAGGCTCAGATGGTAAAGCATCTGTCTACAGTGTGGGATATGCAGGTTCGATCCCTGGGTTGGGAATATCCCTTGGAGATGGAAATGGCAACCCAATCCAGTACTATTGCCTGGAAAATCCCATGGAAGGAGGAGCCTGGTACGTCCATGGGGTTGCAAAGAGTCGGACATGATTGAGCAACTTCACTTAATAGTAAATATAATTTCAAATTTGTTAACTTAAGGGTAGCCACTAGCATAATAAGAATCCTTACAAATTTAAAAGCAATGTAAAACAATGATGGAAAATAACCTTTGAAACCACCTTCCCTCACTATTTTAATCTTATATATATATACACACACACATATATATATATACACATATACATATTAGTTTTTTAATAAAAATATAGTTGATTTAAAAAGTTGTGTTAGTTTCTACTGTACAGAAAAGTGATTCAGTAATACATATATATGTATTTTTTAAATATGCTTTTCCAATATGGTTTATCACAGGATACTGAATACAGTTCCTTGTGCTATAGAGTAGGACGTCATCCCTCATTTATGACATAAGTAATTTGTGCATGCAAATTCAATGCCTTACACACTCAATTCATGGGGCTATTGTGAGCATCAGACAAGATAAGAAAAGTGAAGAACTCATAGAAGTGTCCAATATTAATTCCTAAGAGTTTAAAATATATTAAAATTGCAATTTGAATATCCAAATGTAAACATTAAAAAAAAATGAAGATTTAATCAATCCAACTGAAGTCAGGAGAGGGGGAAGAAGAAAGATGATCAAACTTAGATAAGAAAAACAGTGATGAATATGAATAGATTACATGGTACTGTTATTTATTCATCTATTCATTTATTAACTCTACAAATACTTTATATACTTATCATTATATAAATGTAATATAAACAAATATTTTATATACATACACCATTATATATGTTATCATAAAGTATGAACATTCTAAGTACTATGTTATAAAATTAGATGAGCCCTTATCACAGGAAAATTTCCTGTTATTCTGGAATTTTGTATTTAATGGGGGAGACAGAATTGTGCTGCCCAATATAGAATCCACCAGACTCATTTGACTGCATAATTTTAAGTTTGAATGAACTGAAATTTAATGAAATTAATCATTTAGTTCATTCCACAGTCTCAATGGCTACATTCAAGTACTCAATAGACACACGTGGCTAGTGGCTATGGCACTGGACAATACAGATAGAACACTTCAATTATTGTACAACTCTACTGAAAAGTATTAATACAGAAGTAACATGACAGAGAGGAAATTTCAATGCTGAGGTGGCCTGTGAAAGAAATAGGGATGGTAATGTGACAGAGTGACTGGAATTTCAAAAAAGGACAAAGAAGCTGGTAGCATAACATAAAACAAAGTCACAAAACGCTATTGTGAAGAGAAACAATACAACCGAAAATTTAAAGGTTAGACCTGGCCAGTAGCATATTGGGCACCTACTGACTGGGGGAGTTCATTTTTCCGTGTCCTATCATTTTACCTCCACTTCCTACTATCTAATAACCTTTCTCAATCTTCTCCCTCACCATGCCCATGAAGGACCTCCTTTTCATTCTTAGTTTTTCCAAGTTCTTCGCCTAGAATTTGTGTAAAGTGCTTCTTTCTGGAATGAAATTCTACAGCTCTATACAGTCATCAAAAACAAGATGGGGAGCTGACTGCGGCTCAGATCATGAACTCTTCATTGCCAAATTCAGACTTAAATTGAAGAAAGTAGGGAAAATCACTAGATCAGTCAGGTATGAACTAAATAAAATCTCTTATGATTATACAGTGGAAGTGACAACTAGAGGCAAGGGATTAGGTCTGATACACTGAGTGCCTGAAGAACTATGGATGGAGATTAGTGACATTGCACAGGAGGCAGTGATCAAGACCATCCCCCCCAAAAAAAGAAATTTAGAACAGCATAATGGTTGTCTGAGGAGGCCTTATGTGTAGCTAGAAAAGAAGAAAATTTTAGGCAAAGAAGAAAAGGAAAGATATACACATCTGAATGAGAGTTCCAAAGAAGATCAAGGAGAGATATGAGAGAATTCCTCAGTGAACAATGCAAAGAAACAGAGGAAACCAATAGAATGGGAAAGACTCGAAATCTCCTCAAAGAAATCAGAGACACCAAGGGAACATTTCAGGCAAAGATGGGCTCAATAAAGGACAGAAGTTGTATGAAACTAATAGAAGCAGAAGATATTAAGAAGAGGTGGCAAGAAGAGCTATACAAAAAAGATCTTCATGACCCACATAACCATGATGGTGTGGTCACTCACCCAGGGCCAGATATCCTGAAAGGTAAAGTCAAGTGGGCCTTAGGAAGCATCACTATGAATAAAGCTAGTGGAGGTGATGGAATTGCAGTTGATCTATTTCAAATCCTAAAAGATGATGCTATGAAAGTGATGCAGTCAATATGCCAGTGAATTTGGAAAACTCAGAAGTAGCCACAGGACTGGAAAAGGTCAGTTTTCATTCCAATCTCAAAGAAAGTCTGTGCCAAAGAATGTTCAAACTACCTCACAATTACACTCACCTTACACACTAGCAAAGTGATGCTCAAAAATTCTCCAAGCCATCCTTCAGCAGTATGTGAACCGTGACTTCCAGATGTTCAAGTTGGATTTACAAAAGGCAAAGAAATCAGAGATCAAATTGCCAGCATCCATTGGATCATAGAAAAAGCAAGAGAGTTCCCAAAAGGCAACTATTTCTGCTTTATTAGCTATGTCAAAGCGTTTAACTGTGTGGATCACAACAAACTGTGGAAAATTCTCAAAGAGATGGGCATAGCATACAACCTGACCTGCCTCCTGAGAAATCTATATGCAAGTCAAGTCGTAACAGTTAGAGCTGGACATGGAACACCAGACTGGTCCAAATTGGGAGAGGAGTAGTCAAAGCTGTGTATTGTCACCCTGCTTATTTAACTTATATGCAGAATACATCATGAGAAATGCTGGGGTGGAAGAAGCACAAGTTAGAAACAAGATTTCCAGGAGAGATATCAATAACCTAGAAATGCAGATGGCACCACCCTTATGGCAGAAAGTGAAGAAGAACTAAAGAGCCCCTTGATGAAAGTAAAAGAGGTGAGTGAAAAAGTTGGCTTAAAACTCAACATTCAGAAAACAAAAGTCATGGCATCTGATCCCATCACTCCATGGCACGTAGATGGGGAAATAGTGGAAACAGTGAGAGATTTTATTTTGGGGGGCTCCAAAATCACTGCAGATGGTGATTGCAGCCATAAAATTAAAAGATGTTTACTCTTTGGAAGAAAAGCTATGTCAAACCTAGACAACATATTAAAAAGCAGAGACATTATTCTGCCAATAAAGGTCCATATAGTCAAAGCTATGGTTTTTCCAGTAATCATATATGGATGTGAGTGTTGGGCTACAAAGAAGTCTGAGCACCAAAGAACCGGTGCCTTTAGAACCCCTTGGACTGCAAGGAGATCAAACCAGTCAATTCAAAAGGAAAATAGTCCTGGGTGTTCATTGGAAGGACTGATGCTGAAGGTGAAATTCCAATCCTTTGGCCACCTGATGAGAAGAATTGACTCATTTGAAAAGATCCTGATGCTGGGAAAGATTGATGAAAGGAGAAGGGGACGACAGGATGAGATGATTGGATGGCAACACCGCGTTGGTGTACATGAGTTTGAGTATGCTCTGGGAGTTGATGATGGACAGAGAGGCCTGGAGTACTGCATTTCCTGGGTCGCAAGTAGTCAGACACGATTGAGAGGCTAAACTGGACTGAACTGAGCAGGAATGGACTATATCAGGTGTCTCTGGGTTGGGCTAAGTACGGGTCTTTTTCTAATGGGTCAGCTCTTTGAATCAGGTGGCCAAAGTATTACACCTTCAGCTTCAGTATCAAGTCTTCCAATGAATATTCAGGAAAAGACCCTGATGCTGGGAAAGATTGAAGGCGGGAGGACAAGGGGTAAGCAGAGCATGAGATGGATGGATGGCATCATTGACTTAGTAGACATGAATTTGAGCAAACTCTGGGAGATAGTGAAGGATAGGAAAGCCTGGCATGTTGCAGTCCATGGGGTTGTAAAGATTCAGAAATGACTGAGCAACTGAAGAACAGCAACAAGAAAATAATAATACAGCATTACTGAATGTCATGTAATGGTAAAGTAGCAGGCAAGTGAATATAAACTACAAAAAAAAAAGAAAAAGAAAAAGCTTTGATAGCAATACTCTTCAGTTTAATTGAAGATCAAGATACTAGAAAAGGGTAAAATCAATACTTCATAATGATTAATACACAAATCTTCAAGTGTGTCCTATGTTGTTCCATGTACAGTATTGTTGAGTATTGCCAAGACAATTCTTTGTAAGCAAAAATAGAACATACTGGGTTTCCCTTGTAGCTTAGTGGTAAAGAATCTGCCTGCAACACAGGGGACGTTGGTTCAACCCCTAATTCGGGAAGATCCCACATGCCTAGGGAAAACTAAGTGTATGCTCCACAGCTACAGAGTCTATGCTCTAGAGCCCATGCACTGCAAGGAAGCCACTGCAGCGAGAAGCCCACACATCACAACTAGAGAGTATCCCCCACCCATGCAGGAATGAAGACCCAATGCAGTCATGAATAAATAAATTTTAAAAAATACAACACATTTATAATCTGAGGCATATGCTGTGGGATAAATCATGCCTCCCTCGCCAATTCATAGGCTGAAGCCTAGTCCCCCAGTAGATCAGAAAGTGACTGTATTTGGAGCAAGGGTCTTTAAAGAGACCATTACATGATGTCATATGGAGAACCTTAATTCAATCTGACTAGTATCCTTATAAGAAGAGATTGGACACAGACAAGCACAGTGAGACTCAGAAAAGTAGGGAGAAGACTCATGGAGAAGATGGACACATACAAGTCAAAGAGAAAGGCTTTAAAATAAATTAATCACTGCTTTTACCTTGATCCTGGGATTTCAAGTCTCTAGAATTGTGAGGAGATAAATTTCTGCTGTTTTCATGGGGATGACCCACAGAGATGTTATGGGAAGGGAGGTGGGAGGGGGTTTCATGTTTGGGAACACATGTAAGAATTAAAGATTTTAAAATTAAAAAAAAAATAAAAAATTAAATTAAATTAAAAAAAAAAAAAAAAAAAAAATAAACCAGTTAGCTTGTGGCATTTCATATGACAACCCCAGTAAATTAAGGCAGTACTTGGATATATGTGAATTTTAAAGAAAATCAAGTCCTAATTTTCCCCAGTCATCCCTGCAATAACAGAGGCTATATATATTACAAATAAATTTTAAAAAAAGATATTTGAAAAATATTAACCTTTGCAAAAAAGCAATAATGATAAAAATCTATAGGTTGATTTAATTAATAGTAGAAGTAATTTTTCAATGAATAAAATATGAATTTTGAGTTGATCCTTTCCATTATTTCTTTGAGTATACAAGTGCTCAAAATAAAAATTGGTTATTATTCAACTATTACCCTGGATTTTTTAGTATAATCTTTAGGAACGCTCCCCTATTCCTCTCACATTATTTAGTTCTTGATCTGTCTCAAATCTAGTTTAGAAAAGAGGGTCAAAATCTGTATTCATTTTAAGCACCAGATTCACAAAAGGACATATGTGATGTCAGATATTTGAACCTGGATTTCAGTAATCCTATGTATACATTCATATACTCTCATTTTTGTAAATTAAACTAGAAACTATTAGATCTTTTAAGTAAACCCAGGTTGTAATTGATAAGGTGCAAGTTAAAACAAAGTCCGTATTTCCCCACAGTTCTGGTTTTATAGAATTCTAATACTGCCCCCTCACCTTTAAACACATTTAACTAATACTCACATGATACTATTGAATTTTCTTAATCAGTGTATCTTTTAGTGTTAGAAGTCTGCATGTAGATGGAATTGATGTCGAAAGGTCATGTAATTCATCCTTCAGCCCTTGGACAGGAACCTATAAAAAGCAATCCTAAAAGAGATTCAGTAGGAGAGATGGGTGTCACCTTGCATAGGTGACACACATGGTCTGCTTTCAACCATTCATCTCTGTAAAGGAAACACACACAAACACACACACACACACACACACAAAGTGGCATCTTTTCATTACAGTTTCAAGGCATTCCAGACTGCATCTAAACTAATATAATCTAATTTGATATCTACACTTTAGGCAAAGTACATAAACAGATTAGCAAAATTGAAAGTATCTCTACAACGATTCAGAACAAAAAAGAAAAGAAAGTCATTGAGAGGCCTACCTTTACCAATTAAGACATGTATCCTAACTTGAACAATGCTCATTCATAGCTCAGATATCAATCACATCATTCTTATGATTGTAATTTGCACTTGTAATTTGTACAGTGAAAAGCATTATCACTATTAAGGAAAATTTAAAAAAAAAAGCATGCAAAATGTGTTCACCTTTTGATTTTCATGTGAGTAAAGCAAATTACTAAATCTATGATTGCCAGAAAGTGCACATATTTGTTAAAGAAGCAGCTGGTAATGTTGTATACAAGCTGTTCTCCAGAAATTAATTGTGAATATTAAGAATAATCCTGACCTGGGTCACAGCTGCACTGATTTATTTTTTCCTCCTAGACATTTATCATGCCTGTCTTTTCTTCCACCAAACTGAAATCAGGATGCCTGAGTTCATGATGAAAAAGCTGCCAACATATTATGGACCTGTACAAGTTAGACATCTGTTTAAACTCCATGCTTTTGGTCTTTTCATGATTGTAGTATGCCAAATTATGAACACCATATGAAGCATAAAATTGTTCTGGCTCACCTTCTCTTGCAGGTAATTAAAAAGAAAAAGACATTTAAATTATCATATTAAGCAAAATCTAGCAGTTTATATTCAAGTGGTAGAAAGAGGTTCAGTGATAAAACCAAATTAGTGTATGGACAAAACAAATTTGTATGAAGTATATTGTCTTACAGTAGCAAGAAAATTAATCTGAGAAAATTATTTCTAAGGATTTTTGCCCCAGTTATTTTATATTTTTATACATTTTAATCTTCATTTTTAATGAAGCAAGCCCTAATATTTTTCCAAATAATAGTATATTTGTTAAAGGTACGTAATTTTAATTTTATTACTTGATATAAAATAAAATATGGTAGACTATCTTTCTTTTTTTTAGTATTTTTTTAATTGACATGAATCCACCACGGGTGTACATGCGATCCCAAACATGAACCCCCCTCCCATCTCCCTCCCCACAACATCCCTCTGGGTCATCCCCGTGCACCAGCCCCAAGCATGCTGTATCCTGCATCGGACATAGACTGGTGATTTGATTCTTACATGATAGTATACATGTTTCAATGCCATTCTCCCAAATCATCCCACCCTCTCCCTCTCCCTCTGAGTCCAAAAGTCTGCTATACACATCTGTGTCTTTTTTTCTGTCTTGCATACAGGGTCATTATTGCCATCTTTCTAAATTCCATATATATGTGTTAGTATACTGTATTGGTGTTTTTCTTTCTGGCTTACTTCACTCTGTATAATCGGCTCCAGTTTCATCCATCTCATCAGAACTGATTCAAATGAATTCTTTTTAATGGCTGAGTAATACTCCATTGTGTATATGTACCACTGCTTTCTTATCCAGTCATCTGCTGATGGACATCTAGGTTGTTTCCGTGTCCTGGCTATTATAAACAGTGCTCCGATGAACATTGGGGTACATGTGTCTCTTTCAATTCTGGTTTCCTCGGTGTGTATGTCCAGCAGTGGGATTGCTGGGTCATATGGCAGTTCTATTTACAGTTTTTTAAGGAATCTCCACACTGTTTTCCATAGTGGCTGTACTAGTTAGCATTCCCACCAACAGTGTAGGAGGGTTCCCTTTTCTCCACACCCTCTCCAGCATTTATTGCTTGCAGATTTTTGGATTGCAGACATTCTGACTGGTGTGAAGTGGTACCTCATTGTGGTTTTGATTTGCATTTCTCTAATAATGAGTGATGTTAAGCATCTTTTCATATGTTTGTTATCCATGCGTATGTCTTCTTTGGAGAAATGTCTATTTAGTTCTTTGGCCCATTTTTTGATTGGGTTGTTTATTTTTCTGGAATTGAGCTGCATAAGTTGCTTGTATATTTTTGAGATTAGTTGTTTGTCAGTTGCTTCATTTGCTATTATTTTCTCCCATTCAGAAGGCTGTCTTTTCACCTTGCTTATAGTTTCCTTTGTTGTGCAGAAGCTTTTAATTTTAATTAGATCCCATTTGTTTATTTTTGCTTTTATTTCCAGAATTCTGGGAGGTGGATCATAGAGGATCCTGCTGTGATTTATGTAGGAGAGTGTTTTGCCTATGTTCTCCTCTAGGAGTTTTATAGTTTCTAGTCTTACATTTAGATCCTTAATCCATTTTGAGTTTATTTTTGTGTGCAGTGTTAGAAAGTGATTTAGTTTCATTCTTTTACAAGTGGTTGACCAGTTTTCCCAGCGCCACTTGTTAAAGAGATTGTCTTTACTTAAGTGTGCAATGCAGTGCTACTTAACATTGTTTTAAAATCTTCCTGTGTAAAAACAACTATACCAAAGTTAAAGAGTCTTAGTGAGACTCAATAATAATAGACATAAAACATCTGGCATATAAAAACCTATAGATTACATATATTGGCTTTGGGAGACATTAGAGAATTGGGTTTAAGAGCACGGTCACTGATTTTATTAAACCAAAATCCTGACCCCTGATATTTTTCTTTCTTTTATAATTTTTCTCTTCAAACTCTTGCAGTATTTCTTAATGGTCACTCTCAATTTTGAACTTTTTTTTCATTCTCAGAACTCAAAACCATTGCCTCAAGTTCAGCATATATTTGTGTAGCACAATTTTCTTTAAATGACATTAAGTGAGTTCATTCTCAAACTTTCACCATCAGTCTCCAAAATTGCCTATAATACTCATTCCTTTTCCATTTCATTACAGTAATATTGAAAGATCTGCCCATAACCTCAGTGAAGGCTAAGTATTTCTGTACCAATTAGAACTTCCTCTTTCTTCTTTCTGATGACCCCTTAATGCTTGCATTTAAGATTTTCAATTTCAGCGAATTTTGAAAATAATTCTCTCTAGGCCATAATGAAATGACTGTCTGTGATTATTTTTAAAGGCATCTTTGCAGATATATCAGTTAAGGGTATAAATATAAAGTCACCTTGGAGGTAGGTAGAACCTAAATCCAATGACTGGAATCTTAATAAGAGAAAGGAGAGGTAGATTTAGACAGATGCACAGAGGGAAGAATGCCCTTGGAAGAAGGAGACAGAGATTGGAACTATGCTGACACAAACAAAGGAACATCTGAGGCCACCAGAAATTGGGAAGATTCTTTCCTAGAGCCTTTAGACATCTGTGAGAGAGCATTTCTCTTTTGATAATATACTCATTTGTGGCAATTTTTTTATGGCAACCCCAAGGAAACTAATATATCCATGATCTTTCATAAATTCACTATAAAAAAATAAAAAGAAAAAATTATTTCAGATTTATTTTTCCTCTATGCTTCTCCTGTTTCCTATGGTAGGAAATAGGGAGATAGGGACTAAGCATGGCTGGAAAAAAGTGACCTACTATGCAGACTGGATCCGTTTGAATTCAGGACCTGCAAGATCAGATAAACCTTTAGCTGGCTCAGCAATGTACTCCATTTCTTTGATAAATAGCTATAAAATCACTTTCACATTCCTCAAGGGATAGTTAATATCACTTTTTCTCTTTCCAAATCTTTCATTCCCTTTCATCACTTCACTTTCAGCTAATGGCTGAAACAGCCAAAAATGGACAGAAACCATATAAATTCTCTATCCATAAATACAATAGACTACTAATCTGTGCTCCTATTGTTTTCTTCCATTTCTATGATGAGATTTATCCTCTTTCTATCAAACATTAGTCACTACAGTGTATCCTGGATGCCATAGCCTTTTTATTTTTAATTTTTTTAAGTAAGTTTTTATTCTGTTTTAAAAGTTGCTTTCCATTTAGTTATTTTAAAATATTGGCTAGATAGCCCATGCTGTACAACACATCCTTGTGCCTCTCTCATACCCAATAGTTTATACCACCCGTGTCCCCACCTTTATCTTGGCCACCCTCCCCACTGGCTGTACCCTTTTTATTTTTTAAGGGACTTTTCCTCATTGGTGAATTCATCATTGATTGCAGTGAATCACATTAGCGCTTCTCCAGATTTAAGTTTCCCTGGTGGCTAAGATAGTAAAGACTCTGCCTGCAGTGCAGGAGACCCCAGTTTGATCCCTGGGTTGAGAAGATCCCCTAGAGAAGGGAATGGCAACCCACTCCAGTCTTCTTGCTTTGAGAATTCCATGGACAGAGGAGCCTGGCGGGCTACAGTCCATGGGGTTGCCAAAGGTGGGGTGTGACTGAGTGACTGGCACTCTCTTTGCCACATCTTTTCTTCAAACACAGCCTATTTCCTCTGTTTCTCTTTGTAGGCAGGCTTCTCAAAACTTTTTTCTTCTGACTTATTCATTCTCCAAAACTTCTTTCAGATTCTTCTCAATTTTTTAAGATGCTTGCTCTGGTAAATAGTATTGCTAGAAAAATGTTCCTCTTTTGAATGAACAATAAAAGTATATATTCCTGATTTTTGTCCAATTATCTGATGCTCCTTCTCAGACATGTTTGAGTTACTCTTTCATGCCTAACCAAATGTGAAGGGGATAACTTGCTTGGAGATTACTTTTCTCTGTCATTTTTTTTGTCATAACCAATGATATCTAAATGTAAACACCTCACCCAAGTTTCTCATATACTTACAATAGCAACCTGTTACCTCCACTAGCAAACCCCACCATATTAATCCTAAATCTCTCAGGCCTTTTTTTGTGGTAGAGTTTGTATCTGATTTTCTCATCATGAAGTTCTAGGACTTCAGAGTATAACTAGCACAGAGTATTCAATAAATCCTTTGAGTTAAAAGTGGGTTCTACAATTTAAAAAAGGACAGTAAATTGAGAATGAAATGGTAAAAAGTTGTTCAGTTGTGTCCAGCTCTTTTCGACCCCATGGACTGTAGACCACAAGCCTCTTCTGTCCTTTGGATTCTCCAGGCAAGAACACTGGAGTGGGTTGCCATTCCCTCCTCCAGGGGATCTTCCTGACCCAGGGATTGAACCTGGGTCTCCTGTACTGCAGGCAGATTCTTTACCATCTGAGCTACCAGGGGAGTCCAAATTGAGAATAAACAATAAATTCATTGAGCAAGCTTTAGTAGTCATTAAAGTGAGATTTTATATAATGATTAAATGTTAGTTTTGAAAAAATTTTAGATATTTATAAAATAATTATTGAAGAGTTATATTTATTATCTTTTGAAATTGTTGATGTGGCTCAAAGCTTCTATTTTTAGGCAACAGATCCACCGTTTTTTGTTTTTTTTTTTTTGCACTATTTCTCCTGGAGACCTCTAACTTGATGATTCTGATGTTATAATCAATACTAGTATTCCCAAAATAGACATTTTGTTCCATATATGTAAATATTTAAATTGTTGATTTGAAGCAGTGGATCTATAAAGTGCTGAAGTTCAACAGATCAAGAAATAGGGTCAACAAACCATTGACTGTGTCAGGTTTCAATTTTTTTATGTAATTCAAGGCAGCTAATATCTTCATGTTTTGTGTAAGAAAAGACAAAAAAAAAAAAGTCAGACTTTCATGGTATTGCCAAAATCTTTTAGAAGAACTTTATATTAAGGACAGAAAGATGAATGTGTATAGTTGCAGTGGGATAAATAAAAAGAGCATAGGAGTGTTTATATATATATTTACATAAGTGTAAATGTTTACATATACATTTCATACTTCTGTGTGCATGCTCAGTCATGTCCACCTTTTTGCAACCCCAAAGACTGTAGCCCACCAGGCTCCTCTGTCCATGGAATTTTGCAGGAAAGAATACTGGAGTGGGATGCCGTTTCATGCTCCAGGGGATATTCCCAATCCAGTAATCAAACCTGTGTCTTTTGTACGTCCTGCTTTGGCAAGGGGATTCTTTCCCGCTGCACCACATGGGAAGCCTCTGTGTGTGTGTGTGTGTGTGTGTGTGTGTGTGTGTGTGTGTGTGTATCACGTTTTAAATGCTGCAAATTGAATGAATGATGAAAGTATATATATGTATATATAAATATATACATATATACATTATATATTTGTGTGTATATATGTCACATTTTAAATGCTACAAGATGATTTTTAAGTTTAACATAAAAACTTAGAGACCATCTGATTATCTATTTGATCCCTAAACTTGGCTATAAGAAATAGTACTTTAAGCCCATACATTTCCCATAAAAGGAGCATATGCTTCTCTTTTACTGAGTCCTAAATGAGTACTGACTAAAGTGGGTATTTGGGGCAGCAGGAATGCTGATGGAAAAGGAACACTGTTCTCTAAGACACAGATATCCTGGGAAGACAAAGATAGAGGACACAGGGTCAACTGCATCCTGAGTGAGGGCCATGTAAAATTACCATGACAATCCTTCCCTAGACCTGACATGAACTAAGCTTTCCACCTGTTTGGGACACAATCATAAAGAGTAAGATAACATAAAATGATGTCAAGCATAATGTTTTAATCCTGTTAATAATGATATTTATCCTCATTCACCACTTACATATGCCCCCGGCACATATAATTGCTGAGTAGTACTGATGAACAATCAACTCAAGAACTAACACCAACAAGATATTTCAGCGACTAGGATTAGAAACTAGGTTATTTTACACACCATCTGAGTGCGTTTTTTCATAATGTAAAGTTATTCAGCTCAGTTCAGTTGCTCAGTTATGTCCAGTTCTTTGCGACCCCAGGGACTGCAGCACGCCAGGCTTCTCTATCCATTGTATATGCTAATTCCTTAGCCCTTAGTTCAAAATTTGCTCTTTAGTAATTTTGTATTAAGATAGAGCTTATTGACAAGTTATACAAATGTTATGCTATTCTTGATTTTTTAAAATATGGAGTTCTTTTAGATGATATTGTAATAATTTTGTAATGTTAGAGTAAAATATTTAGTATCTCCATAGTCTCTAAAAAGAATTCCTTAAAAACTGAAACTCAATGTATTGGCGTCTGAGAAGTTAGTTTTATTGGGATAGTCATAACCTGAAGAATGTGAAAATAAATGTTTGAAGCCAAGATAAAAGGCAGGGAGAATGAAGCTTTGAAGTCAGGGTAAGCATTAAAATGTTGGCTATTCACAATCTCCTTAATTATTGATGTATTTGTGTTATTTTTTTCTTTTTGACTATTTTTCCTTATTATGCTTATTTTTATGTGTTTGTTTAATTTATTTATACACATAGAGCTAGCATTGTTACTGCTTTTGCTCCTAGATAGCAACTACAAAGAAATAAAACAGAAATATAATGGGAATATTCTTGAAAACAAAGACAGATTTAAGAATTGGAAGTCCCTGTTGAAGTCATAATTGGTTTGTGTTTTATAATGATTTATCTTCCCCCCAAACAAAATACATTTCTTTAATAGTGTTTGTTTATGTTTATGTGTTTATTAATATCTCACCTTATTTCATAAAAGACATTAGGTAGCTAAATGTACTCAGTTGCAAAACAAAGTAGAGCATGTAGGAAGCACAAAATACCATCATCCAAATGAGCATAAAAGCACCCTGCTTAAATTCTTTAATCCATTCTATTACAATAATACTCAGCAACCTCCAAATGCTGAACCGCAGTCATTAATTATCGATGTCCTTTTTTGTAGTTTCAAATGGAAAAATGGTTATCTTCTTAACTATCTGTAGAACTATAAACAAAGTGGCTTAAATACAGAGTATTAAGGCTATTCTTTGACTCCTCAGGGTAAATGGATTAGGAACTCAGAACAGCTATCACATTGTAAGTCACAAATCCTGATTTTTGGCTGTTGTTAAAATGTCCATTTGTGCTATTCACTTTAATTTCCCATATGAATAATGCAAAGTAGGCTTTAGAAAATGAAAAGGACATTAATTACAGCAGGAGAGGGTCTGAATGCTGTCAATCATCAGAATCTTAATTATATGAGAACAGCACTTTATTAATACTGAAAGATATATCTAATACTTTATCTGTTTAGAGTTTACAATGAATTAGTCTCCATTAATTATTATTAAGAAAATTATACATTCTGCATCAAACAGAGAACATGAACTGTGAACATGCACTGGTAAAATTGCTATCAAAATATTAAAACAGTTCAATTCATTTAGTCAGATATTTAGAGTTTTTATCATGGTGAAGGAATGTGTTTATGTATGTTTGTGTATGTGTGTATGGATTTTGATATCAAACTGATATTAAATAGTTTTTGTGAAATGATGTGATCCAGAGCTAGAATTATTTGTTATCCTGGTTTTATCTCATATAAACAGATTGTGGCTCAGCTGGTGAAGAATCCACCTGCAATGCAGGAGACCTGGGTTTGATCCCTAGATTGAGAAGATCTCCTGTAGAAGGGAAAGGCTACCCACTCCAGTATTCTGGCCTGGAGAATTCCAAGGACTGTATAGCCCATGGGTCGCAAAAAGAGTCAGACACAACTGAGCAACTTTCACTTTTACTTTCAAACAGATTACAATTCTTATATTTTTATGGAGGTGGTTCAAAATACTTTTTTTGTGTGTATAAGCACAATTCTAATCATATTAACTACTACAAAGAGGTGAAGAAGTGGACAAGATAGACAAGAACCAAATTAAAACTTCTGTTTGATTTAATAAAACCAGTTTATAGTGACAAAATATTTTGACACTGATAGGATAATTCCAAAATACACTTGATAAGATATTTGTTTCATTACATTCTTCAGCATATTTCTAAATATATAGATATACCCACTCCAGCTTTTCTACCTGGATAATCCCATGGACAGGAGTCAGACAAAGAGTTGGATGGGACTGAAGTGACTTTAACACACAAATAACAGTTAAAGAGCTATCACCAATGATTAAATAGTTAATCACTATTTATTTATATTTGGGCTTCCCTGATAGCTCAGTAAGTAAAGAACCTGCCTGAAATGCGGGAGAACTGGGTTCAATCCCTGGGTAGGGAAAATCCCCTGGAGAAGGGAGAGGCTACCCACTCCAATATTTTGGCCTAGAGAATTCCATGGACTGTATAGTCCATGGTATCACAAAAAGTTGAACACAACTGAGTGACTTTCTCTAATCTCTATTTCAAAAGTAATAATGTGATTCACTCAAATATAATGATTGTAACTAAAGTTCATTTCCAAATCTATTTTGTATCTTGCTCTCTGTGGTTCCTTTTTATCTGCACTCTTTATATTTGGTCTTGGTATCTTCCTTAATTTCTCTCTCTCCCTTAACTCTGGGTGTGTGTTTTATTTTCTATCTTTATCTTATCTCTTATTTCCACAGTTTTTCTATGCCTTTCTCTTACTCTTTCTTTCTTAATAACAGTTGTTCTCAAATTTAAAATTAATAGCCATATATGTTTAATGGAAACCAGTCTGTAATTATACTGAGAATAATTAATCTCATGGATTTTGAAGAAGAAATAATCTAGCACATTCGTTTGTTGTTGTCCAGTCACTCAGTCATGTCTGACTCTATGTGACCCCATGGACTGCAGCACACCATGCTTCCCTGTCCTGCACTATCTCCTGGAGTTTGTTCAAATTCATGTCCATTGAGCCAGTGAAGCCATTCAGCCATATTATCCTCTGTCATCCCCTTCTCCTCCTGCCTTCAATCTTTCCCAGCATCAGGGTCTTTTCTAATGAGTTGGGTCTTTGCATCATGTGTCCAAAGTACTGGAGCTTCAGCTTCACCATCAGTCCTTCCAATGAATATTCAGAGTTGATTTCCTTTAGGATTGACTGGTTTGATCTCCTTGCTATCCAAGGGACTCCCAAGAGTTTTCTCCAGCACCACAGTTTCAAGGCATCAAATTTGATGCTCAGCACCTTGATTAACCATTTGTAATGGACAAATAACCTAGATTTTTCTCCTAATATCGTTTTCTCTAGTTACTTGTTAAGAATCGACACTGCTGCTGCTGCCGGTGCTGCTGCTAAGTCGCTTCAGTCCTGTCCAACTCTGTGTGATCCCATAGACTGCATGCAGCCTACCAGGCTCCTCTGTCCCTGAGATTCTCCAGGCAAGAACACTGGAGTGGGTTGTCATTCCCTTCTCCAATTCATGCATGAATGCTAAGTCGCTTCAGTCATGTCCGTCTCCTAATTGACACTAGCATATAGTTATTCCAAATGTACTCAAATCCAACATATCAAAATTGGAACATCTTACCTTTCTATTTCATTCTTTATTACCTGTCACTTTTGCTGGTATCATTGTATATCCAGGAAGACAACTTAAGAGACTTAGGGCCATCCTTAACAAATTTCCTGGTTTACTACATTCAGTGGTTACCAAAATTTAAAGGACTTCCTTGGTGGCTCAGTGGGTAAACAACATTCCTAGAATGCAGAAGATTCAGTAGACATAGGTTTGAACCATGGGTAGCGAAGATCCCCTGGAGGAGGGCACCGCTACCCAGACCAGTATTCTTCATAGGAAAATACCACAGACAGAGGAGCCTGATAGGCTACACTTTTCCTCTTTTCCATTTCAATGGCATTTCCTTCAGTTCAGTTCAGTCGCTCAGTCGTGTCTGACTCTTTGCGACCCCATGAATCGCAGCATGTCAGGCTTCCCTGTCCATCACCATCTCTCGGAGTTCACTCAGACTCACGTCCATCAAGTCAGTGATGCTATCCAGCCATCTCGTCCTCTGTCATCCCTTTCTCCTCCTGCCCCCAATCCCTGGCATCATCAGAGTCTTTTCCAATGAGTCAACTCTTCCCATGAGGTGGCCAAAGTACTGGAGTTTCAGCTTCAGCATCATTCCTTCCAAAGAAATCCCAGGGCTGATCTCCTTCAGAATGGACTGGTTGGATCTCCTTGCAGTCCACGGAACTCTCAAGAGTCTTCTCCAACACCACAGTTCAAAAGTGTCAGTTCTTCAGTGCTCAGCCTTCTTCACAGTCCAACTCTCACATCCATACATGACTACTGGAATAACCATAGTGTTGACTAGATGGACCTTAGCTGGCAAAGTAATGTCTCTGCTTTTGAGTATACTATCTAGGTTGGTCATAACTTTTCTTCCAAGGAGTAAGCGTCTTTTAATTTCATGGCTGCAGTCACCATCTGCACTGATTTGGGAGCCCCCCAAAATAAAGTCTGACACTGTTTCCACTGTTTCTCCATCTATTTCCCATGAAGTGATGGGACTGGATGCCATGATCTTCGTTTTCTGAATGTTGAGCTTTAAGCTAAATTTTTCACTCTCCTCTTTCACTTTCATCAAGAGGCTTTTTAACTCCTCTTCCCTTTCTGCCATAGGGGTGGTGTCATCTACATATCTCAGGTTATTGATATGTCCCCCACAATCTTGATTCCAGCTTGTGCTTCTTCCACTCCAGCATTTCTCATGATGTACTCTGCATAGAAGTTAAATAAGCAGGGTGACAATATACAGCCTTGACATACTCCTTTTCCTATTTGGAACCAGTCTGTTGTTCCATGTCCAGTTCTAACTGATGCTTCAAACCTGCATACATGTTTCTCAAGAGACATGGTGGTTTGATATTCCCATCTCTCTCAGAATTTTCCACAGTTTACTGTGATCCACACAGTCAAAGGCTTTGCCATAGTCAATAAAGCAGAAATAGATGTTTTTTCTGGAACTCTCTTGCTTTTTCCATGATCCAGCAGATGTTGGCAATTTGATCTCTGGTTCCTCTGCCTTTTCTAAAACCAGCTTGAACATCAGGGAGTTCACGGTTCATGTATTGCTGAAGCATGGCTTGGAGAATTTTGAGCATTACTTTACTAGCATGTGAGATGAGTGCAATTATGTGGTAGTTTGAGCATTCTTTTGTATTGCTTTTCTTTGGGATTGGAAGGAAAACTGACCTTTTCCAGTCATGGGCTACTGCTGAGTTTTCCAAATTTGCTGGCATATTGAGTGCAGCACTTTCACAGCATCATCTTTCAGGATTTGAAATAGATCAACTGGAATTCCATCACCTCCACTAGCTTTGTTCATAGTGATGCTTTCTAAGGCCCACTTGACTTCACATTTCAGGATGTCTGGCTCTAGATGAGTGATCACACCATCATGATTATCTGGGTCATGAAGATCTTTTTTGTATAGTTCTTCTGTGTATTCTTGCCATCTCTTCTTAATATCTTCTGCTTCTGTTAGGTCCATACCATTTCTGTCCTTTATCGAGCCCATCTTTGCATGAAATGTTCCCTTGTTATCTCTAATTTTCTTGAAGAGATCTCTAGTCCTTCCCATTCTGTTGTTTCCTCCGTTTCTTTGCATTGATCACTGAAGAAGGCTTTCTTATCTTATATGTGTATACAAATACTGTCAAAGGGGCCAACATTACCTTTGTTCTTCACATATTTTTGTGAATGTGTATATATGTGGGTGTGTGTGCTAATCAAGTAGACTATAAGAGTATGATGATTACCAAGTAATTTATCTATACTTGATAATAATGATACTCTCAGACCACAAAGTTCATGTATACACCTAGTGACAAAGACTCTGAACATTTTGGAATTGGAGTTGCAGTGACCAAGTGAGATTTTGAGTTCTTTTCTTTGGAGAAGTGTGTGTGTTCTGTGTGCAAGAGGAAGAAAAAAAAATTACTGATTGCCAAAATATAAGGGTCTGACAGAGACAAAACTCTACTTAATCAATTTTTTTTTCCTTTTCCTTCTTGTAGTCCTTAGACAACAGTTTCCAGCTTTTTTGCTGTTGTTAGTTGAGACCAGGTGACTGATATCAGTCTAATGCAGTATGGATGCAAGTAAGTAAAGCATCAGACAGCATAATAAAAAGTAGAGTCATCACTTTGCAAACAAAGGTCCATACAGTCAAAGCTATACTTTATCCAGTAGTCATGTATGCATGTGAGAGTTGAACTATACAGAAGGCTGAGAGCTGAGGAACTGATGCTTTCTAATTGTAGTACTGGAGGAGACTCTTGAGAATCACTTGGACTACAAGGAGATCAAGCTAGTCAATACTAAAGGAAATCAATCCTGAAAATTCATTGGAAGAATTGTTGCTGATACTGAAGCTCCAATAATTTGGTTAACTGATGCAAAGAGCTGACTCATTGAAAAAGACCCTTATGCTGGGAAAGATTGAAGGCAGAGGAGAAGGAGGTGACAGAGGATGAGATAGTTAGATATCATCATTGACTCAATGGACATGAGTTTCAGAAAATTTCAGGAGATAGTGAAGGACAGAGGAGGCTGGCATGCTGAAGTCCATGGAGCTGAGAAGAGCTGGAGATGACTTATTGGCTAAACAGCAACAAAGCAAGGCATTGCTTTTATACCAGGGTTTAATACCTCTTTGTGATCCTCTATACTTCTTTGCTTATCTTGTTGAATGCAAATGATCTAGCATGGGTTCTGATGCCCAAGAAATGACAAAGCTATACAAAGGAAGAATTGTGAGCCCCTGAATGAGATGCTGAAGCAGTTATTTCAATGATTCCTGTGTTCTACAAAGGGCTGTCATGTCAGAAAGAAGAAGATATGTGTCATGCATTTTTGTAGTTTATATGTCAATAACTTTGAAATAAGTGATAAATTTTACATTTCAGTTTAATTTTTCCTTTTATAAATGTTTACTCTTATGTTCCTTGTAGGAAATAGGTTTCCTTGCTAATCATTTCCTAACCTTCCAGGCATGAGAGAAGGAATATTATGATAAAAGGTATGTATACATATGTGTGTGTATGCGTATATATATATACACACATATATATATATTTGAGTATATGTATATATCTATAAACTCTATATAGTTAAACAAAGATCCACATTGTCATCTGTATAGGTTTGTGATCACTATTTAAGCAAATTCAACTGTTTTTTTTTTTTTTCTTATAGATAGGCAATACTATAATATTTTTCACAGAAAAAGACTTTACATAAAAATAAATAGTACTTTAAAGGTCAAAGAGACACTTGATTTAATTTATACAACCAAAGGAGAGGCTTTCAAAGTGAAATTTCAATGGAAAAGTGTGTCAGTGACTTTCTATGTACTATTTAGATCTATGCTCTTTTTTTTTTCTGTGATTTAAATGTGCAAACTCTCACCAATTCCCCATACACCTATTTCTACTATTTAAAAAGTTTATCAAGAACTAGTTTTACTAGTGTCATACTTTGCCGAATTTATAGAAACACTAATGTCTTCTCTATTGGAGCTCCGAAGAAGAATGTCAAATCCAAAGAAATTACACTAGAATAGGCATGATACCTCATGCCAGACAATTTTTTAAACAGAGAAAACTGTAGAAGGCAGATACTTGCATTGCCAGTCAAATGGAGATGCACTCCCAGGTAACATATGGAAGCTGATTTGGGGAGAAGCATCCACAAACTTGCCTCTATGTCATTTTATGACTATGGTCATGTGTGTGGTTAAGGAATTTCACACCATAGAAATATACCTGTAAATGTGATACTTTGATCATGAAAAAAAAAAGTTATTTTGCCATATGAGAAAAGACTTAGCAAAAAGAAATGCTGTATCAGAGGTTTGATAAAGGGGGCAAGGTAGCAACTTTGGCTTGTCTAGTCAAGAAGCTCTAAACTCTAGGTCTTTTGAAATGCACATCAATACATTTTCATGAAAATCACAGAAGGTTCATACACCTATTTTGGTCATCATAGTAAGCAATGAAATATGTTGGTAATCAAAACATCCATGAATCTGAAAATTTAAAAAAATTGATATTGTAATTACTTTTATATAATTTTTATAAACCATGTTGTTTGAAATATAGTAAATTATAGTGACCAAATTGATTGATTTTTGTTTCTAACATTTATTATAAACCAGCATTAAAAATGTCTAAGATTAGAGAAGAAAAACTTTTATGTGCCGATCTATATACAAGAGGTTTTTTCTGTTGCTATGACTACAGCCAGTGCAATTCATGCTGTAGTTGATTTTGACTCAGTTTATATCCAAAATGTCTACATTCTATTTCAAGTAAGAATAAAGTCAGTTCACTTAGACATTGATTTCCAACAAAAGTGAATAAATGAAGCCCTAGATTAAAAAGAAATACAATATTCAAATAAGAAGGGAGTACTTTCTATCGATTTATTTCAAAAGCACTGGATGAATTTTACAAAAATAATGAAGGAAATATAAGCATAGACTTATCTCAAAGTAGTTGTAGCTATGGGGTACACTCAGCATGGGCAGCTAGACTCAATTATTTTCAGAAGTGAAGTGACAAGATATAAAAGAGTCAAAGAAAACAAAAAATAAATGGTATCAAACTGTTTTTATTTCTTGTAAATCCATTATTTCCGTGAGAGCAATGACATTTATTTTCAGCCTCCTCTTCCTCGCTAACTCTAAATTTTTTATCTCAGAAGAGTTATAAGAAAATCCAAATTAAATGCTGTGCTGTAAAATAAAAGGAAAAAAGCATAAAATTTAAATTTAAAGAGAGGCATTTTTCCCCCTGAGTGATCTATGCTTGAAAATATGCTTCACTGTCTAAATAAACCATAAGATATGTTAAAAAATCAGGATATTTTGTTGTAATACTCTATTCCTTCTAATCCTTCTCCAAGTCAGGGAAAAAAAAATCATTCTTTGCAAGCTTTGAACTATAGAAATTACCTCTGGAGCATGCATTCTGGGGCATGTCGATGTGACTGGTGATGGAGCTTAGTCCGATGGAGTAAAGAACGATATGGCACATGAACCTGGAATGTCAAGTCCATGAATCAAGGCAAATTGGAAGTGGAAAAACAAGAGGTGGTAAGAGAATATCAACGTTTTAGGAATCAGTGAACTAAAATGGACTGCAATGGGTGAATTTAAATCAGATGATAATTATATCTACTACTGTGGGCAAGAATACCTTAGAAGACAAGGAGTAGCAATCATAGTCAACAAAAGAGTCCAAAAGGCAGTACTTAGATGCAGCCTCAAAAACGACAGAATGATCTCTGTTCATTTCCAAGGCAAACCAATATCACAGTAATTCAAGCCTGTGCCCCGACCAGCAACACTGAAGAAGCTGAAGTTGAATGGTTCTATGAAGACCTATAAGACCTTCTAGAATGAACACTCAAAAAAGATGTCCTTTTCATTAAAGGGGACTGGAATGCAAAAGTAGGAAGTCAAGAAATACTTGGAGTAACAGGCAAATTTGGCCTTGGAGTACAGACTAAAGCAGGGCAAAGGCTAATTGAGCTTTGCCAAGATAATACACTGGTCATAGCAAACACCTCTTCCAACAACACAAGAGAAGACTACACATGGACATCACCAGATGGTCAACACCGAAATCAAATTGATTATATTCTTTGCGGCCAATGATGGAGAAGCTCTATATAGTCGCAGAAACAAGACTAGGTGCGGACTTTGCTTAGGTGATGAACTTCTCATTGACAAATCCAGATTTAAATTAAAGAAAGTAGGGAAAACCATTAGACCATTGAGGTATGACCTTAATGAAATTCCTTAAGACTATACACTGGAAGTGACAAATAGATTCAAGGGATTAGATCTGATAGACAGAGTGCCTGAAGGACTATGGATGGAGGTTCATTACATGGCACAGGAGGCAGTGATCAAGACCATCTCTGAGAAAAAGAAATGCAAAATGGTTGTCTGAGGAGGCCTTACAAATAGCGGTGAAAAGAAAAGTGAAAGGCAAAGGAGAAAAGGAAAGATATACCTATTTGAATGCAGAGTTCCAAAGAATAGCAAGGAGTGATAAGAAGTGCAAAGAAATAGAGGAAAACAATAGAATGGGAAAGACTAGAGATCTCTTCAAGAAAATTAGAGATACCAAGGTAACATTTCATGCAAAGATGGGCACAATAAAGGACAGAAATGGTATGTACCTAACAGAAGCAGAAGATGTTAAGAAAAGGTGGCAAGAATATACAGAAGAGCTATACATGGATTTTCACGACCCAGATAATCACAATGGTTTGGTCACTTACCTAGAGCCAGACATACTGGAATGTCAAGTCAAGCGGGTCTTTGCAAGCATCACTATGAATAAAGTGATTGTAGGTAATGGAATTCCAGTTGAGCTATTTCAAATCTTGGAAGATGATGCTGTGAAAGTGCTGCACTCAATATGCCAGCAAATTTGGAAAACTCAACAGTGGTCACAGGACTGGAAAAGATCAGTTTTCATTCCAATCTCCAAAAAAAGGCAATACCAAAGAATACTCAAACTGCCACACAATTGCATTCATCTCACATACTGTCAAAGTAATTCTCAAAATTCTCCAAGCCAGGCTTCAACAGTATGTAAACCATGAGTTCCAGACGTTCAAGCTGGATTTAGAAAAGGCAGAAGAACCAGAGATCAAATTGCCAACGTCTGTTGAATTATCAATAAAAGTTAGAGAATTCCAGTAAAACATCTACTTCTGCCTTATTGACTATGCCAAAGACTTTGACTGTGTGGTTCACAATAAACTGTGGAAAATTCTTCAAGAGATGGGAATACAGATCACCTTACCTGCCTCTTAAGAAATCTGTATGCAGGTCAACAAGCAACAGTTAGAACTGGACATGGAACAACAGGCTGTTTCCAAATTGGGAAAGGAGTACCTCAAGACAGTATATTGTCATCCTGTTTATTTTACTTATATGCAGAGTAGAGCATGTGAAGCAATGGGCTGTGGGAAGCACAAGCTGAAATCAAGATTGCTTGGAAAAATAGCAATAACTGCCTACCATGCTTATGGCAGAAAGCAGAGAAGAACTAGAGAGCCTCTTGATGAAATTGAAAGAGGAGAGTGAAAAAGTTGGCCTAAAGCTCGACATTCAGAAAACGAAGATCATGGCATCCAGTCCATCACTTCATGGCAAATAGATGGGGAAACAATGGAAACAGTTACAGACTTTATTTTCGGTGGGCTCCAAAATCAGTGAAGATGGTGACTGCAGCCATGAAACTAAATGACACTTGCTCCTTGGAAGAAAAGTTATGACCAAACTAGACAGCATATTAAAAAACAAAGACAGCACTTTGCCAACAAAAGTCTGTCTAGTCAAACCTATGGTTTTGCCAGTAGTCATGTATGGATGTGAGAACTGGACTATAAAGAAAGCTGAGTGCCAAAGAATGGATGCTTTTGAACTGTAGTGTTGGAGAAGACTCTTGAGAGTCCCTTGGACTGCAAGGAGATCCAACCAGTTCATCCTAAAGAAATCATTCCTAATATTTATTGGAAGGACTGATATTGAAGCTGAAACTCCAATACTTTGGCTCTGGGAAAGATTGAAGGCAGGAGGAGAAGGAGTTGATATAGGATGAGATGGTTGGATGGCATCACCGACTCAATGGACATGAGTTTGAGAAAGCTTCAGGTGTTGGTGATGGACAGGGAAGATTGCGTGCTGCAGTCCATGGGGTCACAAAGAGTAGGACATGACTGAGTGACTGAACTAAACTGAATGAATTCTTAAGAAAACAAGCTTTGTAAACAAATAAAAATATAAAATGTGTTAAAATAATATTCTGACATTGTGGCTTATATACATGTTTAAGTGAGGGGGGAAATTACATTGGGACACATGTTTTGGCAGGTTTCCTGGGTAGTGCTATTTTTAAAAAAGATACAAACAAACAAACATAAAACCTGTCTGTCAATGCAGGAGGTGTAAATGATGTGATTTTGAACCCTGGGTTGGGAAGATCCCCTGGAGAAGGAAGAGGCAAATCACTTCAATATTCTTGCCTGGAAAATCCCAGGGACAGGGGAGCTTGTTGGACTACTGCCCATGAGGTCACAAGGATCAAACACAACGTAGTGACTTAACCACCAACTACCATATGACTTGACTGAAACTGGCTGCTCTTTGACTCAGAACTGCTAAAGAATTTGAAATTTTTCATGTTATGCCAAATCTTCAATATGAAGTATACAGCATAGCTGTGTAATACATAAAACAGGAATTAAATGACTCACAAACATAGCCAACAACTCGAAATGATCTTCATTTCTATCATTTGATGGTCATAAGGGCCTAATTTGAATACAGAAATAACAGTAACAATTACATGCAGTGAAGATCTGATGAAATGAGGCACACACAACATTTAACACAACATTTCTCTTTCTCTCTTTTTTCCCCCTCTTGTTACTCCTCCACTCCCTCTTTCCAATGTAAGTGTAAGTGAAGCTTATACTTAGAAAGCATAGATGCTTTAGCTTTAGGAATCATGTTCACAAGATGAACAAATGTAAGTTAAAGGAAAACATCATGATTATTTCAATAGATTTTTAAATATATTTGACAAAATTCCTCATTCTCTCATTAAAAAATAAAGTAAATATGAAGGAGGGAAAAAAAGGCTTGTTCAATGTAATACAACATAAGATTTTCATAGCAACATTTAATTTCAGATGAAATAGATAAATGCTGTTGACATTCCTAGTGTTCACAGTATATTTTATACCATTACAAATTCATAATTTCAAAGTCAGCTCTTTGACAAGGTAATGAGTCTTTAATAGGCAACTCTTTTCTTGAGATCACTATTTCCAGTTTCCACTGTTCTTCCTGAGATCCCTTCTACTAAATGTTTCCTTCTCACTGGAAGCAGATGGCATTGCTTCTTTCTTTATAAAGGAAAATCTCATAATCACATTGTTTTTTTTTCTCTTTTAGGTAATTTCATATCTGCATTCTTTCCAGGAATCTTGCCCCATCCATAACCTTTTACTTCTTTCTGTTGTAAACCAGGTGCTCTTCACTTTCTCTTTCTTCAAGTTTAAGTGTGCTCTCACTCACTCCCCTTCTCTTGACACTGAGCCACTATCACTGCATCTTATTCTTTTCATTTGTATCAAACTGCCTAACAGAAAAGCTGATATTTAGTTATCCTATTTCCCCATCATTTTAAGGCACTTAAAAGCGATTTTGGGGTTTATATCTGAGAGATCACAGTTAACAATCACTTGGTAATTATAAAATTATTTGATATTTTAAGAAACGGAGCAATCTCTTTTTCTTAGCCCCGTGCATATAACTTTTTTGTTTTGTTTCACTTGCTTCTGTCTGGTGAAGTGCCCAGTATCTAAATGTTAGTGTTCCGTTTCTGGGAGTGGGTTCAAAGTATTAGCGCAAACAGCTTCCTAACACTCCAGATGTTGAGCTGGTCCAGGTCCTCTGAGTAACAATGCCAAAAATATTTCAGAGCTACCTGGAAAGCCTTCTCAAGCACAATAATACCAAGACTCACCAATCAGGAACTTATAATTAAAAGTCCTCCCTGCTGAAACTCACTCATTCATTCTTACAGTTTGAATGACAGTCATTAGCTGTGACACCAGTAATCTCTCTCCTTCCAGACATCAGATATACTTATTGAATGTCCTGCTCTCCATCTCTCCACAAATTCCAATGGGTACCTCAAAATAAATATGAACAATATTTTCTGTAGATTTTGAAAACCTATTTTTTAACTTTTTTTCCTGGAATACTTTTGAAAAATATCATTTGAGTCTCTTCCCTGTAAAAAAAGAAAAACACTGTATTTATTATTCTTTTCTTGTTTGTTGTGATCATGCATGTTTGGAAGTGGTTTCTATATATATTCAACAAACTAAATCATATGATTCTTGTTTGCGATTGTATTTTTGTTCACAAAATCACATTGTTATCTTTCATTTACCATTGTAAAGGAGATTAGTGAGTTCTGCTTGACATTTTTTTAAAAAAGTAGCAGGTATTTTATGTCGTTTTATTTTTCTTTCCACCAGTTAACTCTTGTATTTTTGCATAGTTGGGTGCTTGATGTTTGTGGGATGTTTACCCAAATAGTTCAATATGTAATTCCCATAACTGAAAATTCCACTCATTTGATTTATATGTCTGTTTTTATTTACTTTGTTTTAATGTGGTATACTTTGAATCTGTGTTGTCAAAGTGTTATATATTTATATAAACATATATTAAAGTTTATATTTTAACCTATTAAAGTATTTTTAATTATATCCTTACATTTGTTACTTTTGTAAATTTTGTTTCTTCTTTAAATAAAGCTTATTTTAATTCACTCTTTATTCCATATATATTGTCTTATTATTTTCATCATTTTAGTTTAAGTTTTCTGCATTGTAGCAGTTTGTCTTGACCTATTCTTCAGATCAGTATTCAATTTCCTCTTTCATTTCTGCTTTCATCTCCCTCAGTGTGAAACATTAACAAACCTGCTCAGTTCAGTTCAGTTCAGTTCAGTTGGTCAGTTGTGTTCGACTCTTTATGAAACCATGAATCGCAGCACGCCAGGCCTCCCTTTCCATCACCAACTGCCGGAGTTCACCCAAACTCATGTGCGTCGAGTTGGTGATGCCATCCACTCATCTCATCCTCTGTGGTCCCCTTCTCCTCCTGCCCCAATCCCTCCCAGAATCAGGGTCTTTTCCGATGAATCAACACTTCGCATGAGGTGGCCAAAGTATAGGAGTTTCAGCCTCAGCATCAGTCCTTCCAATGAACATGCAAGAATGGTCTCCTTTAGAATGGACTGATTGGATCTCCTTGCAGTCCAAGGGACTCTCAAGAGTCTTCTCCAACACCACAGTTCAAAAACATCAATTCTTCCAAGCTCAGCTTTCTCCACAGTCCAACTCTCATATCCATACATGACCACTGGAAAAAACCACAGCCTTGACTAGATGAACCTTTGCTGGCAAAGTAATATCTCTGCTTTTTAACATGCTATCTAGGTTGGTCATAACTTTCCTTCCAAGGAGTAAGCATCTTTTAATTTCATGGCTGCAATCAACATCTGCAGTGATTTTGGAGCCCCCCAAAATAAAGTCTGACACTGTTTCTATTTTTTCCCCATCTATTTCCCATGAATTATTGGGACCGGATACCATGATCTTCGTTTTCTGAACGTTAAGCTTTAAGCCAAGTTTTCCACTCTCCTCTTTCATTTTCATCAAGAGTCTTTTTAGTTCCACTTCATTTTCTGCCATAAGGGTGGTGTCAGCTGCATATCTGAGGTTATTGATATTTCTCCCAGCAATTTGATTCCAGCTTGTTTTGCCAAGAGAACTCACTGGTCATAGCAAACACCCTCTTCCAACAACACAAGAGAAGACTCTACACATGGACATTATCAGATGGTCAACACCGAAATGAGACTGATTATTTTCTTTGCAGCCAAAGATGGAGACACTCTATATAGTCAGCAAAAACAAGACCAGGAGCTGACTGTAGCTTAGATCATTAACTCCTTATTGCCAAATTCTGACTTAAATTGAAGAAAGTAGGGAAAACCATTAGACCATTGAGGTATGATGTAAATCAAATACCTAATGATTATACAGTAGAAGTGAGAAATAGATTTAAGGGACTAGATCTGATAGAGTACCTGATGAACTATGGATGCAGGTTCATTATGTTGCACAGGAGACAAGGATCAAGACTATCCCCATGGAAAAGAAATGCAAAAAAGCAAAATGGTTGTCTGGGGAGGCCTTACAAACAGATGTGAAAAGAAGAGAAGTGAAACAGGAGAAAAGGAAAGATATAATCATTTGAATGCAGAGTTCCAAAGAATAGAAGGAGAGATAAAGCCTTCCTCAGGGATAAATGCAAAGAAATAGAGGGAAACAACGTAATGGGAAAGACTAGAGACCTCTTCAAGAAAATTAGAGATACTAAGAAAACATTTCATGCAAAACTGGGCCCGATAAAGGACAGACATGGTATGGACCTAACAGAAGCAGAAGATATTAAGAAGAGGTGACAATAATACACAGAAGAACTGAACAAAAAAGATCTTCATGACCCAGATAACCACGATGGTGTGATCACTCACCTAGAGCCAGACATCCTGGAAAATGAAGTCAAGTGGGCCTTAGAAAGCATCACATTACAAACAAAGCTAGTGGAGGTGATGGAATTCCAGTGGAGCTATTTCAAATCTTGAAAGATGATGCTGTGAAAGTGCTGCATTCAATATGCCAGCAAATTTGGAAAACTCAGCAGTGGCCACAGGACTGGAAAATGTCAGTTTTCATTCCAATCCCAAAGAAAGGCAATGCCAAAGAATGCTCAAACTACCACACAATTGCACTCATCTCACATGCTAGTAAAATAATGCTCAAAATTCTCCAAGCCACCACCAGAAAATTACTAGAGCTAATCAATGAATATAGTAGAGTTGCAGGATATAAAATCAACACACAGAAATCCCTTGCATTCCTATGCACTAATAATGATTAAATATAAAGAGAAATTAAGGAAACAATTCCATTCACCATTGCAACGAAAAGAATAAAATACTTAGGAATATATCTTCCTAAAGAAACTGAAGACCTATATATAGAAAACTATAAAACACTGGTGAAAGAAATCAAAGAGGACACTAATAGATGGAGAAATATAGTATGTTCATGGATTAGAAGAATCAATATAGTGCAAATGAGTATACTACCCAAAGCAATTTATAGATTCAATGCAATCCTTATCAAACTACCAACAGTATTTTTCACAGAGCTAGAACAAATAATTTCACAATTTGTATGAAAATACAAAAAACCTCGAATAGCCAAAGCAATCTTAAGAAACCAGAATGGAACTGGAGAAATCAACCTGCGTGACTTCAGGCTCTACTACAAAGCCACAGTCATAAAGACAGTATGGTACTGGCACAAAGAGAGAAATATAGATCAATGGAACAAAATAGAAAGCCCAGAGATAAATCTATGCACCTATGGACACCTTATCTTTGAAAAAGGAGGCAAGAATATACAATGGATTAAAGACAATCTCTTTAATAAGTGGTGCTGGGAAAATTGGTCAATCACTTGTAAAAGAATGAACCTAGAACACTTTCTAACACCATACACAAAAATAAACTCAAAATGGATTAAAGATCTAAATGTAAGACCAGAAACTATGAAACTCCTAGAAAAGAACATAGGCAAAACACTTTCTGACATAAATCACAGCAGGATCCTCTATGACATCCCCTCCCAGAATATTGGAAATAAAAGCAAAAATAAACAAATGGGACCTAATTAAACTTATAACCTTCTGCACAACAGAAGACACTATAAGCAAGGGGAAAAGACAGCCTTCAGAATGGGAGAAAATAATGGCAAATGAAGCAACTGACAAACAACTAATCTCAAAAATATACAAGCAGCCCATGCAGCTCAATTCCAGAAAAATAAACGACCCAGTCAAAAAATGGGCCAAAGAACTAAACAGACATTTATCCAAGGGAGACATACAGATGGCTAACAAACACATGAAAAGATGCTCAACATCACTCATTATCAGAGAAATGCAAATCAAAACCACAATGAGGTACCATTTCACACCAGTCAGAATGGCTGCGATCCAAAAGTCTGCAAGCAATAAATGCTGGAGAGGGTGTGGAGAGAAGGGAACCCTCTTACATTGTTGGTGGGAATGCAAACTAGTACAGCCACTATGGAGAACAATGTGGAGATTCCTTAAAAACTGGAAATAGAACTGCCAAATGACCCAGCAATCCCACTGCTGGGTATACACACCAAGGAAACCAGAATTGAAAGCGACACATGTACCCCAATGTTCATCACAGCACTGTTTATTATAGCCAGGACATGGAAGCAACCTAGATGTCCATCAGCAGATGAATGGATAAGAAAGCTGTGGTACATATACACAGTGGTGCCACTGGCTTTTTAACTCAGCCATTAAAATGAATACATTTGAATCAGTTCTAATGAGGTAGATGAAACTGGAACCTATTATACAGAGTGAAGTAAGCCAGAAAGAAAAACACCAATATAGTATATTAACTCATGTATATGGAATTTAGAAAGATGGTAATGATAACCCTGTATGTGAGACAGCAAAAGAGACACATATGTATAGAACAGTCTTTTGGACTCTGTGGGAGAGGGAGAGGGTGGGATGATTTGTGAACATGGCATTGAAACATGTATAATATCGTGTACGAAATGAGTCACCAGCCCAGGTTCAATGCATGATACTGGATGCTTGGGGATGGTGCACTGGGATGACCCAGAGGGATGGTATGGGGAGGGAGGAGGGAGGGGGGTTCAGGATGGGGAACACATGTATACCTGTGATGGATACATGTTCATGTATGGCAAAACCAATACAATTTTGTAAAGTAATTAACCTCCAATTAAAATAAATAAATTTATTTAAAAAAAAAACCCTCAACATTCAAAAAACAAAGATCATACCATCTGGTCCCATCACTTCGTGACAAATAAATGGGGAAACAACGAAAAAAAAATTCTCCAACCCAGGCTTCAGTAGTACATGAACCGTGAACTTCCAGATGTTCAAGCTGGTTTTAGCAAAGGCAGAGGAACCAGAGATCAAATTGCCAACATCTGCTGGATCATTGAAAAAGCAAGAGAGTTCCAGAAAAACGTTTAGTTCTACTTTATTGACTATGCCAGGGCCTTTGACTGTGTGGATCACAAGAAACTGTGGAAAATTCTGAAAGAGATGGGAATACCAGACCACCTGACCTGACTCTTGAAAAACCTATATGCAGGTGAGGAATCAACAATTAGAACTGGACATAGAACAACTGGTTCCATGTAGACTGGTTCCAAATAGGAAAAGGAGCACGTCAAGGCTGTATATTTTCACCCTGCTTATTTAACTTATATGCAGAGTACATCATGAGAAACGCTGGGCTGGAAGAAGTAAACTTGCTACTGGGTTTTAAATTTGCAGTCTTTAACTTAGTTCATCCAATTGCCTTTTCATCTAACACTGTCTTTGAAATGCATTCTGTTTTGCATTTGTTTTCCATTTGCTTTCTCTCTCAGTAATCTCTTCTCTCCTTGTAGCAACCATGTATGTCTTTTACCTTTTTATAACATGTCAGATGGTTTTATAAAATTGTCTTATAACTTTATTTTTACAATTAAATTTCCCCCTAAAGTCTTAGTATAGTAAAAACTGATTTTCTATTCTTTTCTACAGTATTCAATTTCATCTTATTTTTAAATCTCTTTCATCATCCTGAGGTGATGAAAATTTCATTTAGTTTGCTTTTGCCTAAATAGACTTTGTGTTTTAACTAATATCGTTACTCTCACTTTGAAGTAAGTGTCCTTTATAGACTACATTGTTATTTGGGTATGTTTTGTTCTATGTTTTCCTAAGTATTTTAGTAAATGCTGGGAAATATTGTATCAAAGATGCTAGTCAAAAATAATTTTATAAGTATTTCATGAAATGAATAAAGTAATCTCAATGTCATACATGAAGCAGTTTATAAAACTTTGGAAAATTCCATCTGCTTTATAATGAAAACAAAAAATAGATATTCATTCAATATATGTAATTTCTTATTTTTGGCAAAATATTCATGATTTCTCTTTAATAGCTTATTTATACACTCTGACACTGCTGAGGTGAAAAGTGGCCTTTTAATATAATCAGAGATCACCACCTTTTCTAAATACAATGTAAAATGACTGCTCAGTTTTTTAAAATACCATGCAATTAAAGATGTCTAATGGGTAGGCAAATCATGTAAAAATATTTAAAATGTCTAAGCTTCACTTAAGGATGGCTTCAATATAACTTGTATAATGAAATTATTGCCTTTTAAATATCTCTGTATGAAAGAACCAATAAATTTTAAACTGTTAAGTTTATAGACCATGATAGTTTGGTGCAGCAGTCTGCCACCTCCTTCCCAAGATCCCTTAAGCTAAAGGCATTTCCAGTAAATTAATATTAAAACAAAAATAGTCTTTAGCATATCATGCTGTTTTGTGTATTTTTTTCATTGGTACTAGGAAATAGTTGTATTCAATATGAATAAAAAATCCATCCTGTGTCTTCAAATGTTTGCCATGCATTCAATGTTGATTTTTCAATGCTGCTTTTAGCTGCACCATTATCCAAGCTTGACTAAATATAATTTATTTTGACACTAAAACTACAGGTAAGGTGTTGCTAATATAATTGTGATGCTAATACTTACACTACATGTATCATTGTATTATAGTCAGTAATAAAAGCATGTTGAAGTGTTGTGAAAACTCATGCCTGCATTACGTTATGATCTTTGATAACCTTTATTTTTAGATGAAAGCAGTTTACAATACTGTATCAGCTATAATGAGCACCAATAAACAAGCTGCTTTGCCAAGGGTGAATATAATTCCAAGTAATAAAATTGGATCTATGACACTGTATCTTCTATTCTTCATTTCAGATTCATTAACTATTATGGAGATCAATCTCTTTGACACAGTACATTTCTAACCACATTTATGCCAAAGTATGTACTCATTAGCATGTTTGAACTCCATAGCTAAAATGTCAGGATTTCCCCCTTGCTTTGTGATATTATACACAATTTGAAAAGCAAGCCTTGAGCATTCCAACAAGCATGTTATTTAGGATAGTTTTTTTTTTTTTTTCTCTCTCTGTATATATACATACATTTGTGCACATCCTGTACATTTTGTGAAGATGCTGTTTGTATGCTAAAAATAACACTACTCATAAACTATTTTAAAATTTAGATAAAAGCAATGCTTTTAATAATCTATCCTACAATAGTTGTGTTCAATAACATTAATACATTTTTATTTCCAAAGGCCTAATTACAAATTAAAGTAAACAAAATGTGTACATGGCAATAGATAATTGATAGATATATGATGTGAAATGAATATACAAAAGTGTGAAGATAGAGATAGAAAAATATATGTTATAAAATGAATTACTGGATTTATTTCCTAAAAGTTTTGCTATTAACAACTTTCTGGAAAGTTCATTTATTAAAATTTATAAGGTTTCTTGTATATTATTGCCTAATTGTGATCTTTAGAGCTTCAACATTATTTTCTTAATACAACATGTCATAATACATTCAATTTGGCTTTGAAACATGTATACTATCATGTAAAAAAATAATAAATAAATAAATGTCAGTGGCTGGTAGGGGTTAGGGTGAAGGGAAGGATGAATATACAGAGCACATAGAATTTTTAGGACAAGATATTTGGACTGCAAGGAGATCCGACCAGTCCATTCTGAAGGAGATCAGCCCTGGGATTTCTTTGGAAGGAACGATGCTAAAGCTGAAACTCCAGTACTTTGGCCACCTCATGCGAAGAGTTGATTCACTGGAAAAGACTCTGATGCTGGGAGGGATTTGGGGGCAGGAGGAGAAGGGGACGACAGGGGATGAGATGGCTGGATGGCATCACTGATTCGATGGACGTGAGTCTGAGTGAACTCCGGGAGTTGGTGATGGACAGGGAGGCCTGGCGTGCTGCGGCTCATGGGGTCGCAAAGAGTTGGACTCGACTGAGCGACTGAACTGAACTGAGCTGATGGACTTTGGATAATAGTCACTGTAGGCTCATCAGCTGTAACCAGTATACCACTTTGGTGGGGCATGTTGATAGTGAAAGAGGCTGTGCATCTGTGGGGTCAAGGGGTATATGGGAGTTCTCTGTACTTCCCAGTCAGTTTTGCTATAAACCTGAAACTGCTCCAGAAAAAAAGTCTGTTTAAACAAACAAACAAACAAAAAGAACCAAGGAAGAATAAAATATCCCCAAGAGCAAGTTGATATCAATGAAAAAATATTTATCAAACAATTAAAGCCATCAAAACTTTCTTTTCCTCTCCCTGTATATTCTATTAGGGGTTCCCAGGTGACGCAGTGGCTAAGAATCTGCCTGCCAATGCAGGAGACATAGGTTTGATCCCTGGGTCAGGAACATCACCTGGAGGAGGAAATGGCAACCCATTCCAGTATTCTTGCCTGGAAAATTCCATGGACAGAGGAGCCCAGTGGGTTGCAGTCCATCAGGTTGCAAAGACTGAGAATGTACACACACATGTATTCTATTAGAGTTTTAAATGTCTGCTCTTTATAAAAATGTTAACTATATAAATCAAAATTGCCCAAGTATATTCCCAGCCCTTCATTTTACTTGGATATGGCTAATGCTTAACACTTCCTTAGAAAAACAGAAACAAGGATTTTAAGTTAGATGTGGCTTGAATAGTTGTGGGCAGTGGAAGGAAAATAAGATAAAAATGGTCAGATGAGAAGAGCTGTGTGTTGCAAAGCAAAACATGTATTGGCATTTTCACTCTGTCAATAAAGACTCATGTTTGATTTGATATGGGATATGACATGAAATGGGATTTGAGGGATGTGACCCCTCAAAATCACAATTGTGTGGAGGGTTAAGGGATGTTGGTAAGGGGATTATTTAGGCAGCTGTTGTGTGATTTTGCAGACTGATCTTAAAGTGAAGTGAAAGGAGGGGAAGAATGCCTAGGCTTATGTCTTTTCAAGGGTGATATACCATCAAAGGATTGTAGTTGAGTTATTTTATTGGAAAAGAAGTTTACACCTAAATGTAGACCTGGATTTGTGACATATAGCTACATTATTTTAAGTTGAACATGCTAAGACTTGAATAGTAACAACTGCATCTCAACAAGACAGTACAGTTTCATTAGTCACAAAATCTGATGAGTGTAATGCTGGATCTAGAGTAAAGAAACAGAATACATGATTAGAAATTTCAGCAAGAAAAAGAAAGGAAAAGCACTTTGGTGCACAAACATTGGTATCCCATGGATTCATCTTGTACTTACAGAATATTCTTTTGGACTGAACCTCTTGGTAGGTTTTTGCAATACCAAATCATAAAATATAAGAAATGTGTCATGTCAAACTGAGGTGTCAAGTTAACTTTTCAGTAAATTCTCCTCTGAATTCTGCTGTTTTAATGGTTTTTCTATTTGCCTTTATATTATTTTTCCCTTTGTAAATGTGCACCAATTACACAGGGTTGCACACATGCTGAAGACAGGATCCATTTCTAACTCCTCATTGTGTTTTTCAGACTGATAATGCTTGGCTTACTTTTTTGCTTAGAATCATGAGGAACCATCGCATGATGGAATAGAAGTTTCCTGCCACCTTCCTCCCACTGATTCTGACAATCACCCACTGATTAGAAGGCATGTGTGGCAGTCCAAGAATTCAACAGAGAAGTTCAATCCTGAACTTGAAGAGACAAAACTTTGAAATCTGACACTTCGAAGAGGGTGAGAAAAATAAGTTCATTCTACCCCAGTCACATTTCCCCCAAGTTTCACTGCTCAGTTCCAAGAGAGATCTCAGCCCACTATTTATGCAAATGAAAGAAAGAGAAAGCACATGGTGAGTACTGTTTACCAACTCTAGGGGATGCTATTAAAGAGGCTTACTTTTTTCTCATCCCATTAGAATACTGAGGTCTTCTGTAGACTTGGAGTGGATGGCAAGAAGAAGCTGGGAGAACAGGAGCTAGGGCTCTCATACGTTATCAAAGAGACTCAGATCCTCCTAACCATCCTTTGGAATCCATCAGAAAGCCCGGCAGCAAGCCACTGGCACTATCTTGCTTATGGATTACCAGCAACTGGCAATGAGAATCCCCCAGTGCTCCCAGTGCCTTACATACAGTACTCTATTGCATGGAAAGATATTCTGTGGTCTTGGATTAGAAGAATTAAAATTGTTAAAATGTCCATATCACCTAAAGCAATCTTCAGATTGAATGCAATCTCTATCAAAATTCCAAGGGTACGTTTTGTAGAAATAAAAAAAAAAATTATAGAAACACATCAAAAAATCCCCAAATGCCAAAAAATATTCTGAGAAAATAAGAACAATGAATAAAGCTGGAGGCATCACATTTCCTTGATTTCAAACAATACTATGACATCAGAGGAACTGAAACAGGCTGGCATTGAATATTATAACAGACATATGTGGGTCCATGTGATCAATGAAACACAATGTGTGACCAGTGAATTATAATAGAGAACTCAGATATAAGCACAGTGCATATAGCCAACTAATCTTTGGCAAGAATGCCAAAACACAAAGTAGGGAAAAGATAGTATCTTCAATAAGAAGTTTTAAGAAAACTGGATATCCACCATGCAAATGAATGAGACTGGGCTCCTAACTTATAATACTCTCAAAAATTAAGAAGAAATTAGAGGTAAATGGAAAACCTATCACCATAAAACTCCTAGAAGAAAGAAGGGAAAGTGCTCCTCAAACTTGGTCTTTGGCAAAATTGTTTGAATATGAAATCCAAAACACAGGCAAAAAAAGCAAAAATAAATGAGACTACATCTAAGTATAAAGCTCTGCAAAGGAAAGGCAAAGCATCAATAAAGTTAAAAGGTATGGGAGAAAATATTTGCAAGCCATTTATGTGATAAAAAGTTAATATTCAAAACATATAAGGAATCCATACAACTTAATAGCAAAATAATAACCCAACTAAAAATAACACTTGTCCTGAATAGACATTTTACCAAAGATATACTAATGCCAGTGGGTACATGAAAAGATGTTCAAAGTCATTAATCATCAGGGAAACACTAATCAAGACCACAATGAGATATCGCTTCACAGCTGTTAGGATGACTTTTATTAACAAGACAATGAATAACAAGTGAGGATGAGGATAGGAAGCAAAGGAAACCCTTGTACCCTGCTGTGAGAAGGTAAGTTTATACAGTCATTATAGCATGGATGTCACCTTAAAAAAATAAAAAAAAGAAAAAGAAACATAAATAGAATTACTGTATGATTGAGAAATGTCACCTCTGAGTATATATCTGAAGGAAAATGAAACCAATATCTTGAAGAGATATCTGCATTCTCATGTTCACTGCAGTATTATTCACAATAGCCAATCATCTAAATAAATGAAAAAGAAGTGGTGTATATATACATGGAATATGTCCTTATGGTTGAATCTAAGTGAAATAATTCAGACAAAGACAAATACTATGTGATCTTATATGTGGAATATTCAGAAAAAGACAAAGTCACACTCATAGAATCAGAAAATAGAATGGTGGTTACCAGTACTTAGCGGGTGTGGAATATGGGAAGATGCTGATCTAAGAATATAAACCTTGAGACATTAGGTTCTGGAAATTAAATATACAGACTAGGAGCTGTCATTAATAACACCTGTGTTGTGTACTTGTTGTGTTGCATACTTATGCTGCTAAGAGAGTAACACTTAAGCATCTCACCATATACACAGATGAAAATGAATTATGTGAGATGATGAATTCATTAGTTAACATGATTGTGGTAATCATTTTTCAAAGTATGCATATGGCAAACCATAATATTATACTCTTTAACTATGTATAATCATATTGATCTACCACACCTCAGTAACGGTGAAAAAAAAAAAAAACTGCTAAAAAGATATGACATATGAATTAAGGATGAATGTATTTCTTCCAGTTTTGTTGAAATATAATTTGTATTATCATATATAACTATGATTGCTAATGTTTAAGATATATGACATAATGTTTTGACATAGATAAATCATGGAATAATTCACACAATTATTTAGTGAACATTCATCACCGTATATAGATACAAAATAAATGAATAAGAAAAAATACTAATTTTTCCCTTCTAATGAGAACTCAGGATTTAGTTCACCACTTTCACAGGATTTCACAACTTTCATACAGAACATATAGCAGTGTCAATTATATTAATCATGTTGTCATTTCATCCCTAGTATTTATTTATCTTGTAGCTGGAAGTTGATATCTTTTGACTGGCTTCATTCAATCTCCTCTCTACCAGTCCCCCGCTTCTGATAACCAAAAATCAGAACTCGTTTTCTCCGAGTTTTTGTTTGTGAAGTGTAATTGTACTATGCTGTAAATGCTGTATTAGTTTCTGGTGCACTACATGGTTATTTGTTACTTCTCTATGTCACAAAATGATCACTGTGAGTCTGGTTATGACCTGTCAACATACAAAGATATTACATTATTATCGACTCTATTACCCAAGCAGCACATTTCATCATCATGACATTTATTTCATAACTGGAAAGTTGTATGTCTTCTTTTCCCTCACCATTTTACTCCCTCCTTTCTGGCAGATACCTGTTTGTTCTCACAGCCAGTCAACTCAGGACTCAGCCCTGCCCCCTAGAGTCTGACAGTCTTACATAAGTTGGGGTCTGTCAGGCCACTGGGCCAGAGACCAGCTCTGCCTAAGAGCATACCCACAGTAGTTAGCACCACCACAACAGGATACCCCCTCAGTCCATGCTGGGCGGGGGCGGGGCACACCAGATCATACAGGGCTTATCTTCCTAGTGCAGAAACCCTGAGCAGGGAACATAATGCAAAACGCAGACTCTTTACTCCTTGGAGACAACCTCTGCAATTTTGCGTCTCTTTCCATTTGTGAATTTCATAGTCAAGGATGTGGGTCTTGATGACACCACACCTCCACCCTCCTACTTCTCTCTCTGTTGCTCCTTCTTTATAAGTTTACTTAAGGAAAATCCTTTCTGCTAGTGTTCAGCCCATTCTCATTGATAGCATCTCTTTCAGTTCAGTTCAGTCGCTCAGTCGTGTCCAACTCTTTGCAACCCCATTAACCAGAGACACCAGGCCTCCCTGTACACACCAACCTCCCGAGTTCACCCAAACCCATGTCCATTGAGTCAGCGATGCCATCCAACCATCTCATCCTCTGTTGTCCCCTTCTCCTCCTGCCCTCAATCTTTCCCAGCATCAGAGTCTTTTCAAATGAGTCAGCTCTTCGCATCAGGTGACCAAAGTATTGGAGTTTCAGCTTCAGCATCAGCATCAGTCCTTCCAATGAATATTCAGGACTGATTTTCTTTAGGATGGACTGGTTGGATCTCCTTTCAGTCCAAGGGACTCTCAAGAGTCTTTTCCAACACCACAGTTCTAAAGTATCAATTCTTTGGTGCTCAGGTTTCTTTATAGTCCAACTCTCACTTCTATACATGACCACTGGAAAAATCATAACCTTGACTAGATGGGCATTTGTTGGAAAAGTAATGTCTCTGATTTTGAATATGCTATCTAGGTTTGTTATAATTCTCCTTCCAAGGAGTAAGCATCTTTTAATTTCATGGCTGCAATCACCATCTGCAGTGATTTTGGAGTCCGGAAAAATAAAGTCATCCACTTTTTCCACTGTTTCCCCATCTACCTGCCATGAAGTGATGGGACTGGATGCCATGAAGTGATGGGACTGGTTGCCATGATCTTCGTTTTCTGAATGTTGAGCTTTAAGCCAACTTTTTCACTCTCCTCTTTCACCTTCATCAAGAGGCTCTTTAGTTCTTCACTTTCTGCCATAAGGGTGGTATCATCTGCATATCTGAGATTGATATTCAAGCCAGCAATCTTGATTCCAGCTTGTGCTTCCTCCAACCCAGTGTTTCTCATGATGTACTCTGCATAGAAGTTAAATAAGCAGGGTGACAATATACAGCCTTGACATACTCCTTTTCCTATTTGGAAACAGTCTGTTTGTTGTTCCCTGGCCAGTTCTAACTGTTGCTTCCTGACTTGCATACAGGTTTATTAAGAGGCAGGTCAGGTATTCTGGTATGCCCATCTCTTTCAGAATTTTCCACAGTTTATAGTGATCCACACAGTCAAAGGCTTTGGCATAGTTAATAAAGCAGAAATAGTTGTTTTTCTGGAATTATCTTGCTTTTTTAATGATCCATCAGATGTTGGCAATTTGATCTCTGTTTCCTCTGCCTTTTCTAAAACAAGCTTGAACATCTTGAAGTTCATGGTTCATGTATTGCTGAACCTGATTTGGAGAATTTTGAGCATTACTTTACTAGCATGTGAGATGAGTGCAATTGTGCGGTAGTTTGAGCATTCTTTGGCATTACCTTTCTTTGGGATTGGAAAAAACTGACCTTTTCCAGTCCTGTGGCCACTGCTGAGTTTTTCAAGTTTGCTGGCATATTGAGTGCAGCACTTTCACAGCATCATCTTTCAGGATTTGAAATAGCTCCACTGGAATTCCATTATCTCCACTAGCTTTGTTCATAGTGATGCTTTCTAAGGCCCACTTGACTTCACATTCCAGGATGTCTGACTCTAGATGAGTGATCACACAATCATGATTATCTGGGTCATGAAGATCTTTTTTTGTATAGTTTTTCTGTGTATTCTTGCCACCTCTTCTTAATTACTTCTGCTTCTGTTAGGTCCATACCATGTCTGTCCTTTACTGAGCCCATCTTTGCATGAAATGTTCCCTTGGTATCTCTAATTTTCTTGAAGTGATCTCTAATCTTTCCCATTTTATTGTTTTCTTCTATTTCTTTGCATTGATCACTGAGGAAGGCTTTCTTATCTCTCCTTGCTATTCTTTGGAACCCGATAATTATAATTTTGATGTGCACCCTAGGGGAAGTGTACTCAGGTTTTCCTACTCCAACATCTTGGCTGCTGCTTTGAATATGCATTATAAATCCATCATTGACATTGAATCAGAAATTTATATTTTCTTTACTCCAGTCATATTTTCTTAATTGTAAAGAGTGCTGATTCTGATCTCTCAATCTAATAACAGCTTTTCACATAAAAATGCTATATTTCAATCCATACTAAAGTCATAATACTATGTGTAACAAGAAGTATCTTTGGGCAATTATATTTTATTTTATCATTTTTTTTTTAATTTCAGAAGATAATAATATTTTTATTATAAAAATTAATGTTGACATCTCTATTGAGTACAATTATTTTCCATAGAAAGCATGGTTTGATTCACGATATGAACAACTGAGATGCACTTTTTGGGGACATGCAGATAAGGCATTTATATATTCTTGTGTTATTAATTTCTTTAAAGCATAATTCAAGAGCTTAATATATGCTTTGAATTTTTTGAATTCTAAGAATGGACTGTAAATCTATAAGTAAGTGTACTATATGTCTCTCATAATTGAGTTTGATCATTGTAGAAAATTATCTTCAAGAAAAATGTTATTTATGATGGTAAAAGAATATGAAGAAATCTACATCTCAAGAAAAGAAAACTGAACCTAGTTAAAGATAAAAAAGGAAAACTCACAAAATTATTGGCTCTACCCAAAACTTCATGATGAAATAGAGAGACTGCATTCCAGGCTATTAACAAACAAGACTGCTTTTTTTTTTTTTAACTTTATATTTGGTATCAGGATATAATTCATTAACAATGTTGTGATGGTTGTAGGTGAACAGCAAAGGGACTTAGCCGTATATACACATGCATCCATTCTCCCCGAAATTCCCCTCCCATCCAGGCTGCCACATAACATTGAGCAGAGTTCCCTGTGCTCTACAGCATGTCCTTGTTGGTTATCCATTAAAAACATAGCAGTGTGTACGTGTCCATCCCAAACTCTCTAAATTCCCCTTCCCTGGATCCTTCTCTCTGGCAATCATAGACTTTCTAAGTCTGTGAGTCTCTTTCTGTTTTGAAGTAAGTTCATCTGTATAATTTTTTTTTTTTTAGATTCCATATATAAGGGATAAGACTTAAGTTTAATTCTGAGAACACAGAGCAGAGATATCATAGTCAAGAATAAGAAGTTATTCAAGAAGGCTGTAGGGATTAAAAAATACTGCAGATAAGGTTCAATGCTATTAAAGTGAAAAGTGTAAGCTGCTTAGCCATGTCCGACTTTGCAACACTATAGACTATAGCCTGCCAGATTCCTCAATCCATGGAATTCTCCCTATGAGACACTGGAGTGAATTGCTGTTTCCCCATTTAGGGGATATTTCCTACCCAGGGATTGAACCCATATCTCCTGCATTGTAGGCAGATTACCATCTGAGCTGCCAGGGAAGCCACTTGGACAAAACGGAGAGAGTAGGACTGATCTTTGCTGATCAGTGAAAATTCCTGGCAAAAACACATTGCTTCTTTCAGACCCCAAACAAAAGAAACACAAAGAATATATAAATTGCTTTCTGAGAATATAGATAAGACCCAGCATTCAGTTTTAAAGCGTGATCAACTACAATAATTGACACATTCTGCTCCACCCCTGCCTCCACTAAATATCAGTAACAATTTAGGAAACTTCATGTTGACATCTATGGACAATGCAGGCATAGAATAAATGCCAGCCAACAATATATGTATTTTACTATTGTTTGGAAAATGTTTAGAAATAGATAAACATCTGACTACAAGATCATGAAGGGTAACTAAACTGGTAATCCACTCCTAATTAGGGACAGGAGACATCTAAGTCCTCAAGAGGAAGCATTTCACCATTAGACGAAGTGTGTGAAATAGAATAGAAATTAGTGTTTAGTTCCATGTCAAAAGAGTAACTTTATTGTTCTATTTATGCATATAAAGTCATGGAACTCTTTAATAAATTTCAAAACCATGGCTCAAAGATGATCAGGAGGACAGAGGAACAACCTTGGAGAACAAACAATATAACATCAGAAATGAAGGAGAGAAAAAATATGTATTGTAAATATAAAACACATAACAAATATCATAAAGATTTCTGATAGGGTAAAGATTAAGGCTAAAATAAATAAAATATTGGATACCAAACTTTTGAAATACGGAAGTTATTTCTTGGAATTAGAGCAGTATTTTATAGTTAAGCTTTGTCCTGCAGGTACAAAATGATTTTATGTAATCTTATTTTACTGGATCTTCCCTTTGATTCCTTGACAGAGATAATATCACTGACAATAGTATTTTGAAAATAATAAAACTGAATATCAGGGAGTGTTATTGAATTTGTCCTGAGTATATGACCTTCAAAGAAGATCCATTGCATTAAACCCCCAGAGTTTTGCTCCAAAAATGACCTGCCTATTAACAATAAGTGCATATGGAGTTAGAATTGAAATGGACTGAGAAATCATTACAGTGGGAAAAAAATGGAGCCCAGGGAAATTAAGCAATTTGTCTAAATTTATATATCAAGTTATTGTCAGACCTCAGATTAGGACTTAACTGAATTCTACTTCCATAGTAGCTTTAGGGCAAATAAAATAAAAAGTTGCTTTATAAGCTAATAGCAAAGTTAGAATTCATTTAACTAAAAAAAAATCTGTCTATATATCTATCTATCTGGTTTATGAATGACCAAGTCAGTAGTGTAATAAAAGATATAAGAAATATCTTATCATAGTACCATCCTAATGGTTTAATGCTGATCTTTAAAAAGGCAAATGTTTCATGAAAGATATGCATTCTGTACATGTTTAAAAGTACTTTGTTGTCTAGTACATGTGACATTTATTAAAGTAAATAAATGGGATGAATTCAAATAAAATTTATTAGTTAGATATAAAGAACAATTTCAAATTAAATTACTTATGTGTGCTAAAATTTCAAAAATAAATAATGAAATACTTGTTTGTTAAGAAGTCTTACATTGACTAATAGGCATATATGAGAGTGATTCAGAGATACAGGAAACCAAGCAATAATTTGTTTATAAAATCTCTGGTGAATATTCTTGTCAGCAGGAACACCTATCGTGTACAAGGTCATGATACAGCTTCTATTAGGTTAAATGCACCAATTAGTGTTTTCTTTCAAATTGACCTACAGAGAAATAAAATCAGAAAGCAGAAATTTTAGCAAGCTGGAGGTTATAAGATTGTGTTAAATGATGAGGGTTTTTTTTTTTTGTTTTTTTCTTGCCCTCACCCACCCCTTCCACCAACTAACTGTTCAGCTTCCTGCCAAGTGTTTTTCCTTTGTTTGATTTGGTTTTCTGAAAAATGTAACATTTTTATAATTTCTTCTGAGCGGTAGCTTGCATTAAAGTCCTGATGTTTTATACCAGGGTACTAGAGAGACCTTTATTAAAAAGAAAAAAAAAAAAAAAAAGTCTGCCTTCTGTTTCACACTTTCTCCCTAAAGGTGGAGGTCAGGATTGGGAGGGCAAACTTCCTAAATGGTGACTTCGGAAGGGCAAGCTAACCATGGGCAGCCTGGTCCCTCACTCTGTGAGTCTCACAAATAGATAAGGAAGGTAAAAATATATTGAACAAGATATAAACGGAAAGGCTCATTTTTCTCATGTGACTAAGGTCTTTGTCTTTGGTATGTCATACAAGAGCTTTGATCTTGATAGTTTCTAAAGGTTTAAAATGGGTCATGTGACTGAGCTTGCCTCATGTGAGTGCCTCATTTATTATTGGTATTTAGGCAAATGGCTTTAAGTCATAGATCACATGCGCTATTGACCTTGTCAGTCACTAAAGCTTATGCCAGCTTTGTTTATTGGAAGTACTGGAATTCACCAAAGAGAGGAATGTACATGCAGGTCTTACTGTGAAGTTGCAGGATTCAGCCAAGGTGTGGGGCCATTTGTGCCTCAAGGAAATGCACAGATGATCCCTTTACCGTTGACAGGGGTGAAATTTTTGGCTAAGTAAGGTGCCTCAGCAGATGGTAGCTTACTTAGCTTTGGAAAGCAAAATGTGTACATCTGCATAGATGGTCATGACCATATTATGGGAGATTTAAGATGCAACTTGCAACTTTACAAGGTTGATTTTACAGAACCAGGCATAAACATTACAATGTGAGAGAAGGCAGTGAGTTACTGTGGCAGATAGTAGGTTGGGAAGGGGGCTTCCCCAGGTGGCACGTTGGTAAAGAACCCGCCTGTCAAGGCAGGAGATGCAAAAGATGTGGATTTGGTGCCTGGTCAGGAAGATCTCCTGGTGAATGAAGTGGCAACCCTCTCCAGTACTCTTGCCTGGAAAATCCCATGAACAGAGAAGCCTGGGGGACTACAATCCACGGGTGTCACCAAAGAGTTAGACACGACTGAGTGACTAAACAACAGCAGGTTGGGAAGATTTTGATGTACAGTTGCAGCTGAAGCCAGGGGAAATGGTTTTCAGTAGACATGTCTTTTAGGCATTGCAGTGTGGAATGATATTTCTATCTTCAAGTATTTGGGCACATGTGTTCAATGGGTTTTACAAGTGGGCTCAAGTTGGCTCTGCATTTGTTTACATAGGGAAATAACTACCTCAGAAGGTGAGATTTCTTAGATATATCATATGTCATAGCAAAAAGTAATGTTTCAGTCTGAATCACCTCTAAACCCAGAGAACAGGTAATTCTACTTATGGCCCACAACCCAACCCTTCACAAGCTACATGAAAGCATATTCAGGTCCTCCAAATATCCTGCCCAAATTGTCCGGTACTTTTTAAGGAGTGCACAGTCTTTCCCTAAATCCTTCTTCCAGAAAGTTCAAGGTGACAGATACACATATTCTTAAATCTAAGGCATAACCCAGTGGTAAATGCAAACTGATACCGGAATAAAAGGTGGCTTGTTGGATGGACAGAGGAAAGTTTGAAGGGTGAGAAACTGGCTCAGTCTATAGCCCACGTTTTGGTTTACATTCCTTAAATTCAGAGAAATTCACATCTGTGACTTTACTTTCCACTTTCATTTCCTTTGAAGAACATAAAATATGATATTCTTAGGATACAACCTGAGGTGGGTCATGGAGGTGCACACTATCAGGGAACATTGCTAAGCTCAAACTTGTGGGATGAGAATAAGCCTTGGAGAAATGGTATGTGAAATTATTCTTGTACTTTTCTCCCAGACCCTGTGAATATTAGGAATGGGACTGAAAACAGCCCTCAGTTAGCCTAAGACTAATGCCTACAAAGAGGGGTTCTTCAATGTTACATGAGTAGATAAAGTACATATTCAATGCTTTGAAGAAATGTCAGAGACCACCTGGAAATTAAGAAGTTTAGAAGGGTGCAATGGACTGAATTATTTGTATTCTCCCCATATTCTCACTCCAAGGTGATGGTATTAGGAGGTGGGGCCTTTCAGAGGTAATTAGGCCACAAGGGTGCATCCTTCATGAATGAGATTAGTGCCTTTACCACAGGGAACCCAGAGAGCTCTCTCACTGTCATTTTCCATCATATGAATATACAGGAAGACCTGATAACCAGCACCCTGAAGGCATTTACCAGAACTGATCATGCTGTCACTCAGATGAACTCCCAGGCTCCAAAACTTTAAGAAATAAATTTCTGTTTACAAGCCACCCAATCAGTGGCACTTTTTTTAAAGCAGCCAGACTGACTAAGACAGAAGGATTGAATAAGAAAAAAATAAACTTAAATAGTCACCAGAAATAAATTTGTTTTAATAGGGCATTGCCATTGTCACTGTCTCAATGCCACTCTCAAAGAGAAGGCAGTGGGTATAGGTGCATGTCTTCTCAGATATGATAAATGCAAAATGGCAAAATTAGCATCTTGCTGAGAGAGATTTTTCTAAAGCTTTAGGGGACTTTAATGTACAGGTTATCAATTCTGAGCCACTGGCATATACTCAATAGTATCCTGACAAGACTAAAGCCAAGAATATTTTCACAATTTATCCCCTACCCACTTACACACCACTGACATCTTAGGCAACACCAAACTCTGGGTTCTAGTAATATAATTTTTCTTCAAATCTCTGTGGATTGTTTTCTATATGTTTAAGGTGTTCAGTCCAGTGCTGTGATAATTGTTTATGCTTTTAAAACTCCTTTTACTCATAAAAAGTGAAGCAAAGTATCTTATTGATTGAATGAAATCCCTTATACCCTGAACAAACTAACAAACTAACAAACTCCCCCACCCAGGCATTTAGTACCCTTCCACTGGATATAGCACAAAAACAAATTGGGAAAAATAGATCTTGAAATTTGCTTTGCAGAAACTGGTTTCGGATTTTATGTGCAAATATTGTACATTTTTTTTCACTTTATTTTTTCTTGAGAAGTTATTGATGGGGAAAAAAAAAAACACTCAGATACTTGGAATGATTTTACTTCATCTATGTGTTTCCATTTTTTTTTTTTTCTAAATTTCAGTAGCTATGTACTAGGCATAATTTAGTATGGAGAATAAAATAGGAAATTATTTTTAAATTTGCATACATAATGACTTGGGAATTTATTAACACACTCCTCTTTTCAGCATTTTTGAAAGCTAAATACCTATTAATGTCCAGGATTTCAACAAAAAACTAGATGAATAGGGGGTTGATATTGAGGACTGATTTATGAAGGTGAAATCAAGTCTGCCTTGATAGAATTTTGAATTCAAAAATGATGAGTGATAGATCTGACTGACCACAAACTCAACATTCAAACCTGATTTATTAGAAAATCCATTTTGTTTCATGACATAAACCATTTTGACAAAAAGAAAAAAAAAAACCCACAATGTGAAATTTCTGAGCTAAGTTTTATTTGGGACAAAATGAGGATTATAGCCCAGGAGACAGCATTTCAGATAGCTCTGAAAAGCTTCTCCAAAGAGGTGACAGGAAGGTCAATATATATGCACTTTTGGTGAAGGGGGTACATGCAGTCAAGCCCATATTTTTGGAGAAAGCTGTTGTTAGCCTCATGAAGGTTGCTGCTAGTCATGAGAAAGTCTCCGTTAATGATATTAGTGCCTTTCTAGAATTGAAGAGATGGAAGAATTGAGCTTATAAAAATCTTCTCCTGAAAATATATGTCGGAAGACCTGTTCTGCCAGTGTTTCCTCAAACACAGAGTGTCTCATTCCTGATTTCCACCTTGAACTCCTTTCAAGGTGTGTTGAAGATCAGTGGTTGCAGGAGCTTCTTGTGACTCAGTCATTGTAGCAGCAGATGAAAAGTGCCAATTTTTAGTTGGCAGTCATATATTAATATTATCTTTATTGGTAATAAAGGTTATATTTTACCCAAATTTGAGGTATTCCAGTCTTTATTTCTCAGTTCGTTGGAAAGGACTCTGATCTAAAAGGCTGAAAAAAGAAGTACTCAAATTACAATGTCATCATTGCTGGTATTCTTATTAAACTCATAAAATTTTTATTCCAAACTAAATTTAAATTTTAGAAAATTATTAATAATAAAGTAACTAACTCCCAGATCCACTCATTCACTTCACCTAAGTTTAGTATTTTGCCACATTTGTGTTATTGCATTCTTGGTTTTGTTGATTGAAAAAAAAAAAAAAAAGTACAACCTAAATGTTGAGAAGTATGTTTATTTTGCAGCCTTTTTGAGGACTTCAAGTCAGGGACACGGCCTTTCAGAACAGTTCTGAGGGACTACTTTAAAGAAAGTAGTCAGGTAAAGAAAGGAGCCAGGATCTACAGGAGTTTTGCAACAAAGACCAAGTAGTCAGAACATCAAAATGTTATTGTTAATTAAAGAAAACCAGACATCATGTTAGTGAATTTAGAGCCTTTCTCTATGGGAAGATACAAGAGTATGGGGTCCTTAAAATCATTCCTTCACTTTGCACATCAGCTTTCTAAGGCTAGTATCCTTTGCTTTCCCATTCTGACTCTCCTCAGGGTGCACCACTGTGGGTGTAGTGGCTGATGGAATGAAGGCCAGAACATCCTTTAGTCACTGATATGGCAGAGAGCATTCCTAGTTCACAGTCTCTTTCTACCTGTCTCTCTTTCTCTGTGAACACATCTGTACTGTAAAATATATGACATACAAATAATCCTACTAAAACAGAAGGATTTGGGTTTTTTTTTTTTAGTTAGATTAAATTGTACGGTTCAAGCATTGTGTCAAAAAGTTACTTGGCTATAGATTATGTTCCATTTTCAGTATGGTTACATACTTCATTTGGAATTGGTTTGGGTTCATTTGTTTCTCTTTATATTAAATTTTAAGGCTTTTTATCCCTCCTATCTATGTTGATTAATTTATTTTATGTGGGACAGTAGCACATTCCTTAAAGTCAAAAGGATAAGAAAAGCAATACTTCAGGGGGCGGTCCTAAGATGGCTGAGGAATAGGACAGAGAGACCTCTTTCTCCCTCACAGATTCATCAAAAGAACTTTCAGCACTGAGTAAATTCCACAAAACAACTTCTGAATGTTGGCAGAGGACATCAGACAACAAGAAAAGCAGATTATTGTCTTCAAAAACAGGTAGGAAGAAAACAAAAGATGAAAAAAACGCCTGCATCCGCCATTAGCAAGTGGGGGCTGGGCAGGGAGGCATGGGCTGCAGTGCTTTTTAAGAATCGGGCTGGAATGCTCTGAGTTTAACCAGGGTGAACTAACTTGGGCTAGCAAACCGGACTGTGGAATAGCTACCACACGAAAAGCTCTAACATAAGACACCACCAGGACCATGCACAGAACAAAGGACGGAACAGAATTAGCCGGCTGCAGACCATCCCCCTCCAGTGACAGGCAGTTAGAGCTGGAAGGGCTGGAAGGGGGCAATCGTAGCCCCAGAGAGACATTAACTACCAAACTGCAAGCAAGCTTCTTTGCTAACTAAGGCTTCTTGGGGTTCTGAGCAGTCACCATTTGCTGGAGAAGGGGTGCCAGTTGTACTCCCAGAAAACTGAGCAGCAGGGATGGGAAAGGTGATAAGTCGCAGCGACCATTCTCACCAAACACTTGAGCTATTCAGACCTGAGAAGGGCACAAAACGCAGGCCCAACTGAGTCTACACCTCTGAGGACTACCTAAGTGCCTGTGCCTGAGCATCTTAGAACGGGGAGGTGCATGCAGCCCAGGGCAGGCCTCAGACAGTTCCCGACAGAGCAACCTAGAGCCTGAGTGGTGTGTGCCGTGAGCGGGAGCAGGCCCAGCATGGCTGAGATATTGTGAGCACATGCCAGTGTTATTTGTTTGCAGCATCCCTCCCTCCCCACAGCGCGACTGAACAAGTGAGCCTAAAAAAAAAAGTGTCCACCACCGCCCCTCTTGTGTCAGGGAGGAAATCAGACACTGAAGAAACCAGCAAACAGAAGAAGCTAAAACAGAGGGAACTGCCTTGGAAGTGACAGATGCAATAGATTAAAACCCTGTAATTAGTACAGATTACATAGGAAGGGGCCTATAGATCTATAAGCTGGACCAAGGAACTATCCGAAAATGAACTGAGCCCACACTGCCCACAGCACCACCAGAGAAAGTCCCAAATATGTCTTTACTATTTTTATGATCATTCCTTTTTTTTGTTGTTTTTTTTTCTTCTTTTTTAACACTTTAAAATTTTTAAGTCCTCTATTTCTCCTTTAACTTTTATTTTTATAACCTACTATTACTTTTCCAAAAAGAGAAAAAAAAAAAAAGAAAAAAAGAAAGACCCTATTTTTAAAGCAAATACCATATATATTTTTTGGTGCTTGTTTTTTTTTTTTTTTTATAATTCTTGTGACTCTTTTTTTTCTTCTTCTTCTTCTCTTTAATATTGTATTTTTGAAAATCCAACCTCTTCTTTAGATTTTTAATCTTTGCTTTTTGGTATTTGTTATCAATTTTGTACCTTTAAAAACCCATTCTTCAGTACCCATTTTTACTTGAGAGTGAGATTACTGGCTTGACCACTCTCCCCTCCTTTGGACTCTCCTTTTTCTCCACCAGGTTGCCTCTGTCTCCTCTCACCCCCTTCTCTTCTCTACCCAACTCTGTGAATCTCTGTGTGTTCCAGACAGTGGAAACACTTAGGGAACTGGTTACTGGCTGGATCAGTCTCTCTCCTTTTCATTTCCCTCTTTTATCCTCCTGGCCACCTCTGTCTCCTTCCTCTCTCTCCTCTTCTCTCTTTAACTCCGTGAACATCTCTGAGCGGTCCAGACTGTGGAGTGCACATAAGGATGTGATTACTGGCTAGCTTGATCTCTCCTCTTTTGATCCCACCTCATCTCATTCCAGTCACCCCTAATTCCCCCCTCCCTCTTCTCTTCTTCATGTAACTCTGTGAACCTCTCTGGGTGTCCCTCAATGTGGAGAAACTTTTCATTTTTAATCTAGATGTTTTCTCATCAGTGCTGTATAGATGGAGAAGTCTTGAAGCTACTTTAAAAATAAAACTGGAAACCAGAATCAGGAGGTTTAAGTCCAAATCCTGAGAACATCAGAGAACTCCTGACTGCAGGGAACATTAATCAATAGGAGCTCATCAACGCCTCCATACCTACACTGAAACCAAGCACCAGCTGAGGGCCAACAAGTTCCAGAGCAAGTCATATCATGCAAATTCTCCAGCAACACAGAAACACACCCCTGAGCTTCAGTATACAGGCAGCTAAGTTACTCCAAAACCACTGACATCGTATAACTCATAACTGGACACTTCATTGCACTCCAGAGAGAAGAAATCCAGCTCCACCCACCAGAACTCTGACACAAGCTTCCCTAACCAAGAAACCATGACAAGCCACTGATACAAGTTTCCACCCACAGCGAGGAAACTCCATAATAAAGAGAACTCCACAAACTGCCAGAATACAGAAAGGACACCCCAAACGCAGCAATATAACTAAGATGAAGAGACAGAGGAATACCCAGCAGGTAAAGGAACAGGATAAATGCCCAGCAAACCAAATAAAAGAGGAAGAGATAGGGAATCTACCTGATAAAATATTCCAAATATTGATAGTGAAAAGGATCCAAAATCTTGAAATCAAAATGGAATCACAGATAAATAGTCTGGAGACAAAGATTGAGAAGATGCAAGAAAGGTTTAACAAGGACCTAGAAGAAATAAAAAAGAGTCAATATATAATGAATAACGCAATAAATGAGATCAGAATCACTCTGGAGGCAACAAATAGTAGAATAAGGGAGGCAGAAGATAGGATTAGTGAAATAGAAGATAGAATGGTAGAAATAAATGAATCAGAGAGGAAAAAAGAAAAATGAATTAAGCGAAATGAGGATAATCTCAGAGACCTCCAGGACAATATGAAATGCTCCAACATTTGAATTATAGGAGTCCCAGAAGAAGAAGACAAAAAGAAAGACCATGAGAAAATACTTGAGGAGATAACAGTTGAAAACTTCCCTAAAATGGGGAAGGAAATAATCACCCAAGTCCAAGAAACACAGAGTCCCAAACAGGATAAACCCAAGGCGAAACACCCCAAGACACATATTAATCAAATTAACAAAGATTATTAATATTAATATTGTTATTAAAATATTAAAAGCATCAAGGGAAAAACAACAAATAACACACAAGGGGATTCCCATAACGATAACAGCTGATCTTTCAACAGAAACTCTTCAGGCCAGGATGGAATGGCAAGACATACTTAAAGTGATGAAAGAAAATAACCTACATCCCAGATTACTGTACCCAGCAAGGATCTCATTCAAATATGAAGGAGAAATCAAAAGCTTTACAGACAAGCAAAAGCTGAGAGAATTCAGCACCGCCAAACTAGCTCTCCAACAAATCCTAAAGAATATTCTCTAGACAGGAAGCACAAAAAGGGTGTATAAACCTGAACCCAAAACAATAAAGTAAATGGCAACAGGATCATACTTATCAATAATTACCTTAAACATAAATGGGTTGAATGCCCCAACCAAAAGAAAAAGGCTGGCTGAATGGATACAAAAACAAGACCCTTATATATGTTGTCTACAAGAGACCCACCTCAAAATAAGGGACACATACAGACTGAAAGTGAAGGGCTGGAAAAAGATATTCCATGCAAATAGAGACCAAAAGAAAGCAGGAGTGGCAATACTCATATCTGATAAAATAGACTTTAAAACAAAAGCTGTGAAAAGAGACAAAGAAGGACACTACATAATGATCAAAGGATCAATCCAAGAAGAAGATATAACAATTATAAATATATATGCACCCAACATAGGAGCACCGCAATATGTAAGACAAATGCTAACAAGTATGAAAGGGGAAATTAACAATAACACAATAATAGTGGGAGACTTTAATACCCCACTCACACCTATGCACAGATCAACTAAACAGAAAATTAACAAAGAAACACAAACTTTAAATGATACAATAGACCAGTTAGACCTAATTGATATCTATAGGACATTTCACCCCAAAACAATGAATTTCACCTTTTTCTCAAGTGCTCATGGAAACTTCTCCAGGATAGATCACATTCTGGGCCATAAATCTAGCCTAGATAAATTAAAAAAAAATTGAAATCATTACACGCATCTTTTCTGACCATAATGCATTAAGATTAGATCTCAATTACAGGAGAAAAACTATTAAAAATTCCAACATATGGAGGAAGAACAACACGCTGTTGAATAACCAACAAATCACAGAAGAAATCAAAAAAGAAATCAAAACATACATAGAAACAAATGAAAACGAAAATACAACAACCCAAAACATGTGGGACACTATAAAAGCATTGCTAAGGGGAAAGTTCATAGCAATACAGGCATACCTCAAGAAACAAGAAAAAAATGAAATAAATAACCTAACTCTACACCTAAAGCAACTAGAAAAGGAAGACATGGAGAACCCCAGGGTTAGTAGAAGGAAAGAAATCTTAAAAATTAGGGCAGAAATAAATGCAAAAGAAACAAAAGAGACCATAGCAAAAATCAACAAAGCCAAAAGCTGGTTCTTTGAAAGGATAAATAAAATTGACAAACCATTAGCCAGACTCATCGAGAAATAAAGGGAGAAAAATCAAATCAATAAAATTAGAAATGAAAATGGAGAGATCACAACAGACAACACAGAAATACAAAGGATCATAAGAGACTACCATCGGCAACTATATGCCAATAAAATGGACAATGTGGAAGAAATGGACAAATTCTTAGAGAAGTACAACTTTCCAAAACTGAACCAGGAAGAAATAGAAAATCATAACAGACCCATCACAAGCACGGAAATTGAAACTAATCAGAAATCTTCCAACAAACAAAAGCCTAGGTCCAGATGGCTTCACAGCTGAATTCTACCAAAAATTTAGAGAAGAGCTAACACCAATCCTACTCAAACTCTTCCAGAAAATTGCAGAGGAAGGTAAACTTCCAAACTCATTCTATGAGGCCACCATCACCCTAATACCAAAACCTGACAAAGATGTCACAAAAAAGAAAATTACCTGCCAATATCTCTGATGAACATAGATGCAAATATCCTTAACAAAATTCTAGCAGTCAGAATCCAACAACACATTAAAAAGATCATACACCATGACCAAATGGGCTTTATCCCAGGGATGCAAGAATTCTTCAATATCCACAAATCAATCAATGTAATTCACCACATTAACAAATTGAAAATTAAAAGCCATATGATTATCTCAATAGATGCAGAGAAAGCCTTTGACAAAATTCACCATCCATTTATGATTAAAACTCTCCAGAAACCAAGAATAGAAGGAACATACCTCAACATAATAAAAGCTATATATGACAAACCCACAGCAAACATTATCCTCAATGGAGAAAAAATGAAAGCATTTCCCCTAAAGTCAGGAACAAGACAAGGGTGCCCCACTTTCACCACAACTATTCAATATAGTTCTGGAACTTTGGCCACAGCAAACAGAGCAGAAGAAGAAACAAAAGGAATCCAAATTGGAAAAGAAGAAGTAAAACTCTCAGTTTGCAGATGACATGATCCTCTACATAGAAAACCCTAACTCCACCAGAAATTTACCAGAGCTAATCAATGAATATAGTAAAGTTGCAGGATATAAAATCAACACACAGAAATCCCTTGCATTCCTATACACTAATAACGAGAAAGTAGAAAAAGAAATTAAGGAAACAATTCCATTCACCATTGCAATGAAAAGAATAAAATACATGGAAATATATCTACCTAAATAAACTAAAGACCTATATATAGAAAACTATAAAACACTGCTGAAAGAAATCAAAGAGGACACTAACAGATGGAGAAATATACCATGTTCATGGATTAGAAGAATCAAAGTAGTGAAAATGAGCACACTGCCCAAAGCAATCTACAGATTCAATGCAATCCCTATCAAGCTACCAGCGGTATTTTTCACAGAGCTAGAACAAATAATTTCACAATTTGTATGAAAATACTAAAAACCTCGAGTAGACAAAGCAATCTTGAGAAAGAAGAATGGAACTGGAGGAATCAAACTGCCTGACTTCAGGCTCTACTACAAACCCAGTCATCAAGACAGTATGGTACTGGCACAAAGACAGAAATATAGATCAATGGAACAAAATAGAAAGCCCAGAGATAAATCCACATACCTATGGACACCTTATCTTCATCAAAGAAGGCAAGAATATACAATGGAGTAAAGACAATCTCTTAAAAAAGTGGTGCTGGGAAAACTGGTCAACCACTTGTAAAAGAATGAAACTAGAACACTTTCTAACACCATTCACAAAAATAAACTCAAAATGGATTAAAGATCTAAATGTAACACCAGAAACTATAAAACTCTTAGAGGAGAACATAGGCAAAACACTGTCCGACATTAATCACTGCAGGATCCTCTATGATCCACCTCCCAGAATACTGGAAATAAAAATAAAAATAAACCAATGGGATCTAATTAAAATTAAAAGCTTCTGCACAACAAAGGAAACTATAAGCAAGGTGAAAAGACAACCTTCAGAATGGGAGAAAATAATAGCAAATGAAGCAACTGACAAACAATTAATCTCAAATATATACAAGCAACCCTGGCAAATCTATTCCAGAAAAATAAATGACCCAATAAAAAAAAAATGGGCCAAAGAAATAAATAGACATTTCTCCAAAGAAGGCATACAGATGGCTAACAAACACATGAAAAGATGCTCATCACTCATTATCAGAGAAATGCAAATCAAGACCACAATGAGATACAATTTCACACCAGTCAGAATGGCTGCGATCCAAAAATCTGCAAGCAATAAATGCTGGAGAGGGTGTGGTGGGACTGCAAACTAGTATAGCTACTATGGAGAACAGTGTGGTGATTCCTTAAAAAACTGGAAATTGAACTGCTTTATAACCCAGCAATCCCACTGCTGGGCATACACACTGAGGAATCCAGAATTGAAAGAGACACGTGTACCCCAGTGTTCATCACAGCACTGTTTATAATAGCCAGGACATGGAAGCAACCTAGATGTCCATCAGCAAACGAATGGATAAGAAAGCTGTGGTACATATACACAATGGAGTATTACTCAGCCATTATAAAGAATACATTTGAATTTGTTCTATGAGGTGGATGAAACTGGAGCCGATTACACAGAATGAAGTAAGCCAGAAAGAAAAACACTAATACAGTATACTACAAATAGCTGTGAAAAGAAGAGAGGCAAAAAGCAAAGGAGAAAAGGAAAGATATAAGCATCTGAATGCAGAGTTCCAAAGAATAGCAAGAAGAGATAAGAAAGCCTTCTTCAGCGATCAATGCAAAGAAATAGAGGAAACAACAGAATGGAAAAGACCAGAGATCACTTCAAGAAAATTAGAGGTACCAAGGGAACATTTCATGCAAAGATGGGCTCGATAAAGGACCGAAATGATATGGACCTAACAGAAGCAGAAGATATTAAGAAGAGATGGAGAGAATACACGGAAGAACTGTACAAAAAAGATCTTCATGACCCAGATAACCATGATGATGTGATCACTAATCTAGAGCCAGACATCTTGGAAAGTGAAGTCAAGTGGGCCTTAGAAAGCATCACTATGAACAAAGCTAGTGGAGGTGATGGAATTCCAGTTGAGCTGTTTCAAATTCTGAAAGATGATGCTGTGAAAGTGCTGCACTCAATATGCCAGCAAACTTGAAAAACTCAGCAGTGGCCACAGGACTGGAAAAAGTCAGTTTTCATTCCAATCACAAACAAAGGCAATGCCAAAGAATGCTCAAACTACTGCACAATTGCACTCATCTCACACGCTAGTAAAGTAATGCTCAAAATTCTCCAAGCCAGGTTTTAGCAATATGTGAACCGTGAACTCCCTGATGTTCAAGCTGGTTTTAGAAAAGGCAGAGGAACCAGAGATCAAATTGCCAACATCTGCTGGATCATGGAAAAAGCAAGAGAGTTCCAGAAAAACATCTATTTCTGCTTTATTGACTATGCCAAAGCCTTTGACTGTGTGGATCACAATAAACTGTGGAAAACTCTGAAAGAGATGAGAATACCAGACCACCTAACCAGCCTCTTGAGAAGTCTGTATGCAGGTCAGGAAGCAACAGTTAGAACTGGACATGGAACAACAGACTTGTTCCAAATAGGAAAAGGAGTACGTCAAGGCTGTATATTGTCACCCTGCTTATATAAATTCTATGCAGAGTACATCATGAGAAACGCTGGACTGGAAGAAACACAAGCTGGCATCAAGATTGCCGGGAGAAATATCAATAACCTCAGATATACAGATGACACAACTCTTATGGCAGAAAGTGAAGAGGAGCTGAAAAGCCTCTTGATGAAAGTGAAAGAGGAGAGTGAAAAAGTTGGCTTAAAGCTCAACATTCAGAAAATGAAGATCATGGCATCCGGTCCCATCACTTCATGGGAAATAGATGGGTAAACAGTGGAAACAGTGTCAGACTTTTTTTGGAGCAGGCTACAAAATCACTGCAGATGGTGACTGCAGGCATGAAATTAAAAGACGCTTACTCCTTGGAAGAAAAGTTATGACCAACCTAGACAGCATATTCAATCCATCTAGTCAAGGCTATGGTTTTTCCTGTGGTCATGTATGGATGTGAGAGATGGACTATGAAGAAGGCTGAGCGCTGAATAATTGATACCTTTGAACTGTGGTTTGGGGAAGACTCTTGAGTCCCTTGGACTGCAATGAGGTCCAACCAGTCCATTCTGAAGGAGATCAACCCTGGGATTTCTTTGGAAGGAATGATGCTAAAGCTGAAGCTCCAGTACTTTGGCCACCTCATGCGAAGAGTTGACTCATTGGAAAAGACTCTGCTACTGAGAGGGATTGGGGGGCAGGAGGAGAGGGGGACGACTGAGGATGAGTTAACTGGATTGCATCACGGACGCGATGGACGTGAGTCTGTGTGTACTTCGGGAGATGGTGATGGACAGGGAGGCCTGGCGTGCTGCGATTCATGGGGTCACAAAGAGTCGGACATGACTGAGCGACTGAAATGAACTGAACTGAACACATATATATGGAATTTAGAAAGATGGTAATGATAATCCTGTATGCAAGACAGCAAAAGTGACACAGATGTATAGAACAGACTTTGGACTCTGTGGGAGAGGAAGAGGGTGGGATGGTTTGGAGGAATGGCTTTGAAACATGTATACTATCATGTAAGAAATGAATCGCTAGTCTATGCTCATTACAGGATACAGGATGCTTGGGGCTGGTGCACTGGGATGACCCAGAGAGATGATATGGGGAGAGAGGTGGGAGAGGAGTTCAGGATTGGGAACTCATGTACACCCTTGGCAAATTCATGTCAATGTATGGCAAAACCAATACAGTATTCTAAAGCAAAATAAAAATAAATAAAAATGCCTCGGGAAAAAAAAAAAACAAAGAAAGAAAGAAAAGAAGAGCAATACTTCAAAAAATTATTTGTTCCCTCTTTCATTCCATTCTCTTCTACTACACTGGAAATCAGTTTCATTAATTTTAGTTTATTCCCTCTTTGCATCTTTTTGCAAATATATATAGTCATACACAAAACACATACATTATTTTATTTGTTTATTTTCCTTAATATTTTACACAGAGAACCACATTGATTTTTTTTTTTAATGGCTTTTTTTTTTTTTTTTTGGATTTCATTTAACAAACTATGCTGGGAAACTTCCTATAGAAAGTCATGTAAATTTTCCTCATTCTTTATTAGGGCTTCCCATGTGGCTCAGTTGGTTAAAAAAAAAAAAAAAATCCATGTGCTGATGCAGGAGATAAGGATTCAATCCCTAGTTCAGGAAGATCCCTGGAGAAGGAAATGGCAACCCACTCCAGTATCCTTGCTTGGGAAATCCCATGAACAGAGAAGCCTGGTGAGCTACAGTCTATCGGCTTGCAAAAGAGTTGGGCACAACTTAGTGGTTAAATAGCAACAACAACATTGTTTCTTATATATGCATTATAAGCATTGCATGTGTTCCCTTAAGCTTTGGTGTCAGCCAGTCTCATTAGTTTGATACTTTAGGTAGCTTCCATTATTTTGTAATTGAAAAAATATCTGCAACAACACTACTTTTGTTATATTTTTCCAATGTCATAATTTATTTTAATAGAAGATAAAGAGAACAAACATTTAACCAAAACAAAATTTACTACTTACATTTCGTTTCAAAAAAAGAGCATGTGAACTGTACAATTATTCTTCTTTTATGATAAATAAATCTATTTTATAACTAGACATTCATGTAAAAGTACTTTATGTGAAATTATACAAAGTTGAATGTGATAATTTACCATGAACAGTGAGTAGAAAGAAAGTGTGTGTTTATGTCAGCATATCACAGAAACATGGAATATGAATGCCTGTTTCACACACTAACATCTGAAATTGCAAATGTGCTCAGGTTGTTGAAGGATTTTATTCACTTAATTAATTAGGTAGACATTATTTTGTAAGTGACTATGTTGTATATCACTGTCCTGGGCTCTTAAATCCTTAAAATTTGGTGTATATGTTTTATTATTATTTAGTTTATAGTCTTAATATGAGACAATGGCCATGAAGTGATAATATCGTACAAAGCCTTTACTTTTTACTTTTCATGTATTTCATGAAGCTTCACATAAACTGGTTTATTCTTGCTTTTACCTATATTATATAACCAAATAATTCAGGATGAAGATTGCTATAAACGTATAGAAACATGTTCATGGCTTAATTTATCTCCACTATCATTATTACATGGTTTCCAATATTTGTCATGAAAAAAGCTGTAGGAAAAAACTGATGCTTATCTTCAGCTCAGTTCAGTTCAGTCACTCAGTCGTGTCCGAGTCTTTGCGATCCCATGAATCGCAGCACGCCAGACCTCCCTGTCCATCACCAACTCCCGGAGTTCACTCAGACACACGTCCATCAAGTCAGGATGCCATCCAGCCATCTCATCCTCTGTTGTCCCCCTCTCCTCCTGCCCCCAATCCCTCCCAGCATCAGAGTCTTTTCGAAGGAGTCAACTCTTCCCATGAGATGGCCAAAGTACTGGAGTTTCAGCTTTAGCTTCATTCCTTCCAAAGAAATCCCAGGGTTGGTCTTCAGAATGGACTGGTTGGATCTCCTTGCAGTCCAAGGGACTCTCAAGAGTCTTCTCCAACACCACAGTTCAAAAGTACCAATTCTTCGGCGCTCAGCCTTCTTCACAGTCCAACTCTCACATCCATACATGGCCACAGGAAAAACCATAGCCTTGACTAGACGGACCTTAGTCGGCAAAGTAATATCCCTCTACATTTGTGATTACTATAAGTATTTTAGGGGTTAAATTGTTAACAATTCTGTAGTAAAATAGTTACCTTGAAGTCTAGAGATTACAATTTAATTCTTTTTCTTAAAAGATTGTTCAACAAGTGCTCATGAAAATAAAAATAAAGATACTTGCAACTGAACAGTATTTTAATAATCAAGTTATTTTCCTATAACAGTCATGTCCTATTGTGTTCATTATGTGGCACTTTCTGTGTTAAACACTCTTTTTATTTAATTCTCATAAGTAAGTATCTGATGAAGAGTTTACCTCAGTTCTTCAGTTCTGATTTACATATATTATTACAGTGTGTGTGTGAGCCAAAGAGAGAATGAAAGTATTAAAATAAATAAATCAATTAAAAAATCCAGTAGCATTTGTTCTTCCAGTTGAATGAAAAAAAGTTTAAGGTAGTCTGCAAAACTAGGAAAACACTCTCAGAGTATGTTCAGTTTAAAAAATCCAAACAACCAGAAAATATTGATAAAAATTTTGATGCAGTGTAAATTATATGGAAAACAGATAATGATCCAGGGAGAAAGGCCATCAAATAGATCTTTATATGACAGTGTATGCGATGGAGTCACCTATCATCAGGATATTAATTCAAGTTTATATTAATTCAGTGGTAGATAATGTACAGAAAGAATACTTGAACTTTGATAATATTTGGATAAAAAATAAGAATTCAAGAAAAGTTTAACTATCAGTTACCTGACATATGTCTTCAATATATGTGAAAAGAATAAATTAAAAAATAAAATAAATCTCATCATATATATGTTATACTATAGGAATAAGAGTTAAACAGAAACCTAAAGTAAAATCAAAATTTCTTAATTATTGGTCTCAGAATAAAAAATACAATTAACAATAAAAAATATAATAGTATGTTACATGATGTGCACAATTGTTCTTTAAAATTGTAGTGAAGTAAAATTTAATAATGCTGTCTTTGTACACAAAAATGCTTCTGAAAATATCTGGTTATATGCAAGGATAAAACCTTTTCATTGATACCGTGGCCTTAAAATGAGAAACGATTCATATTACTATTTGCTTACTATGTGTCAGAGACTGTGCAAAGATTTTTTCCCACACTTTCCCATTAAACCCTTTAACATTCTATGTAGCAAATACAATTATTCCCCTAATTTTCCAGATGAGGAAACTGAGATACAATTTGTTAAAAGTTAATGATAGAGCAGATATTGAAATATAAACAGTCTGATTCCAGAGATCAGTAAGATTAATCTTGATTTACTTTTTAGTTAGTTTGTTTTGAGTTTTTGCTTCCTTTATATTTTCTTCTGAATCCTTCAGGTCTTATGGAGAAATAGTTAAGGGGAATAAAAAGAAAACACCCTCAATATTCTTGAATCACAAAATGAAAATTTCTAAATTATAGGCAGGGAGAAATGATGGTGAATTTTGGATAAGTAACGTGAAAAATAAATAAAAGATGAATAATCTATCAGAATGTATTAAAGAGAGATCTAGATGGCAAAGATGAGTGAACAAGAGAAGTATTTTAATAATCATACACAACAAAAATTAAATAAAGATGCTGATAACAGAAAAGTTATGGACACAAATTGAGCAAGAATTATGAGAGTAGATTTTGGAAGGCTTAGAAATTGATATTGGGCAGTCATCTAAATGAGAGATCTGCAAAACAGGATGATGAAAATATGCAACTGTAATGGTGAGATAAACCAGTAATATTTGAAAATCATTTCATCTAAATAAGGGTAATATGAGGTCATAGAAACTACTAAAGCAACCAAACAAAACTTTTTTTGAGTAAAAAGAATGAACTTGAGAACAGACTTTATGGGAAAACTATTACATATAGGATCTGTGGACTACTCAGAGGAAGTATAGAAGAGTTTTAAAAGGTGCAAAGAAAGAACACTGCGCATAAGAAAACAATAAAAATGTATGAAATTCCTGGAACAAAGAATAGTTTATGAAAGAAGAGAAGGTAGAACATAAGATTAGAGATAATTCAGTGAGATGGATCACTTGCTGTTAACGCTTTAATCAGTTATTCAGAGATTTTAGTACAGACATTGCATCAAATATATAAATATGGTAGAGTGTCATGAATCAATGAAATAAAATGTATAATCATTTTTTCTTAACGTGGAGTGCACTAAAATTTGATTTTAAGCTGAAACAATAAATACATTGCATGCAATTTTAAATGGGAAAATAATTTTTACATATATTTGATATCCTTAGGATTCAAATTCAAGGTAGGAAAATTTAGCTAGAGAAGGCATAAAGTGAATAATTCCCTCTTAGACACAGGGGTGGGGAATGCAGAAACAAGGCTGTGAAAGCAAATAGAAATCATTTTAAGATGGAGAGAAGGAAGCTAAGGAAATGATATCAGCAACTTAGATCTCAGGAAAAATAAGAGGTGAGAGAACCTACAAAGTAGAGGTGGGATGTGTGAGAAGACTAAGGAGACATTGTGAAAACTGTAGTGATAAGTTCCCAATAAATCAATACAAGATGAATACAAGAAACATAGGAATGAAGGGATATAAATTACTTTATGATTGTTTTTTTAATTGGAAGATAACTGCTTTACAATGTTGTGGTATTCTCTACCATACAGTAAAGCTAATCAGTCATCAGTTCAGTTCAAAAACCCAGTCCATCAAGTCAGTGAAGCCAGTCACCCTTCGCATCCTCTGTTGTCCCCTTTTCCTCCCATATTCAATCTTTCCCAGCATCAGGGTCTTTACCAGTGAATCAGTTCTTTGCATCAGGTGGCCAAAGTATTGGAGTTTCAGCTTCAGCATCAGTCTTTCCAACGAATATTCAGGATTGATTTCCTTTATGATGAACTGGTTGGATCTCCTTGCAGTCAAAGGGACTCTAAAGAGATTCTCCAACATCAGGGTTCAAAAGTATCAGTTTTTCCATGATCAGTTTTCTTTGTAGTCTACCTCTTATATCCATACATGTCTACTGGAAAAACCATAGCATTTACTAGACAGACGTTTGGTGACAAAGTAATGTCTTAGCTTTTTAATATGCTTTCTAGGTTGGTCATAGCTTTTCTTCCAAGGGGCAAGCATCTTTTAATTTCATGGCTTCATTCTACAACTGCAGTGATTTTGAAGCCTAAAATAAAGCCTCCCACTGTTTCCCCATCTGTTTGTCATGAAGTGATGGGACCGGATGCCATGATCTTATATTTTTCTGAATGTTGAGTTTTAAGTCAGTCTTTTTCATTCTCCTCTTTCATCTTCATCAAGAAGGTCTTTAGTTCTTCTTTGCTTTCTGCCATAAGGGTGATATCATCTGCATATCTGAGGTTATTGATATCTCTCTCAGTAGTTTTGATTCCAGCTTGTGCTTCATACATCCCTGCACTTCACATGATATACTCTGAATATGAGTTAAATAAGCAGGGTGACAATATGCAGCCTCAAAGTACTCCTTTTCTGATTTGGCCCCAGTCTATTGTTTCATGTCCAGTTCTAACTGATCCTTCTTGACTTGCATACAGATGTCTCAGGAGGCAAGTCAGGTGGTCTGGTATTCCCAACTCTTTAAGATTTTTTTGCAGCTGGTCGTGATCCACACAGTCTAAGGCTTTGGCATATTCAATAGAGCAGAAGTAGATGCTTTGGGGGAACTTTCTTGCTTTTTTGACAATACAACGGATGCTGACAATTTCATCTCTAGTTTCATCACCTTTTCTAAATCCACCTTGAACATCTGGAAGTCAGAGTCCATGTATTATTGAAGCCTGACTTGGAGAATTTTGAGCATTACTTTGCTAGCATGTGGTATGAGTGCAATTGTGTGTAGTTTGAATATTCTTTAGCATTGCCTTTCTTTGGGATTGGAATGAACACTGACATTTTCCAGTCTTGTGGCCATTGTTGAGTTTTCCATTTTGCTGGCATATTGAGTGTAGCATTTTCACAGCATCATTTTTGAGGATTTGAAATAGCTCAACTGGAATTCCATTGCCTCCATTTGCTTTATTCATAGCGATACTTCCTAAGGTCCACTTGACTTCGCATTCCAAGATTTCTGGCTTGAAATGAGTGATCACACGGTGCTGATTATCTGGGTCATGAAGATCTTTTTGTACAGTTCTGTGCATTTTTGCCACTTCTTAATATCTTCTTCTTCTCTTGGGTCTATACTATTTCTGTCCTTTATTGTGCCCATCTTTGCATGAAATGTTCCCTTGGTGTCTCTAATTTTCTTGGCGAGATCTCTAGTCTTTCCCATTCTATTATCTCCCTCTATTTGTTTGCACTGATCACTAAAAAAGGCTTTCTTATCTTTTCTTGCTATTCTTTGGAACTCTGCATGCAAATGGGTATATCTTTCCTTTTCTCCTTTGCTTTTAGCTTCTCTTCTTTTCTCAGCTATTTGTAAGGCCTCCTCAGACAACCATTTTGCCTTTTTGCATTTATTTTTCTTGGGGATGGTCTTGATCACTGCCTCTTGTACAATGTCAGGAACCTCCATCCATAGTTCTTCAGGCACTCTATCAGATCTAGTCCTTTGAATCTATGTGTCACTTCCACTGTATAATAATAAGGGATTTGATTTAGGTTATACCTGGACAGTCTAGTGGTTTTCCCTACTTTCTTCAATTTAAGTTTGAATTTGGCAACAAAAAGTTCATGATCTGAACCACAATCACCTCATAGTCTTGTGTTTGCTGACTGTATAGAGCTTCGTCTTTGGCTGCAAAGAATATAATCAATTATTTCATTATTGGCCCTCTGGTCATGTCCATTTATAGAGTCTTCTCTTGTGTTGTTGGAAGAGGGTGTTTTCCTATGACCAATGTGTTCTCTTGACAAAACTCTGTTAGCCTTCACCTTGTGTCATTCTGTACTCCAGGGCCAATTTTGCCTGTTAATCCAGGTATCTCTTGATTTCCTACTTTTTCATTCCAGTTCCCTATAATGAAAAGGACATCTTTTTAGGGTGTTAGTTCTAGAAAGTCTTGTAGGTTTTCATAGAACCATTCAATTTCAGTTTCTTCAGCATTACTGGTTGGGGCACAGACTTGAATTACTGTGATATTGAATGGTTTGCCTTGGAAACCACAGAGATCATTCAGTCATTTTTGAGA